>NC_087210.1:23436126-23438626 GCF_015104395.2 Macrobrachium nipponense
ATACAACACTGCGAGTCCTATATATGCATCATACAAACTATAGTTATGCAAGCTACTCACATAACATTATTTTATCGCAATTGTTAGCAAAAAGAAGAAAAATTACATTTTAGTCAAAAATATAGGCTTTCTTTTTTTACCATAAAAACATTAATTACTTTAATCCTATCAATAACTGTAATTAAGTATAATATCGCAATAACGGAAAATATAACATATATGTAATATGATAGCCTTCGTCACAGCAAAGTTTATATCTATTGGAAATTATATATATATATATATATATATATATATATAGATATATATATATATATATATATATATATATATATATATATATATATATATATGTATATATATATATATATATATATATATATATATATATATCTATATATATATATATATATATATCTATATATATATATACATATATATATATATATATATATATATATATATATATATATATATATATATATATATATATATTTTTTCAAATTACAATGCTTGACATTATAATATATAAATATATATATATATATATATATATATATATATATATATATATATATATATATATATATATATATATATATATATATATATATATATATATATATATATATATATATATATATATATATATATATATATATATATATATATATATATATATATATATATATATATATATATATTATATATATATATGTGTGTGTGTGTGTGTGTGTGTGTGTGTGTGTGTGTGTGTGTTTCAATAATGTCAAGAATTGTAATTTGAATCAATATCTTTACCGCACTAAGAAAACAGCGTTTTTCAGGTACAATATCTGGACACCAAACAGTATACCTTTCAAGGATAAAACTGTCCCCTCAACCTTCGACTCTTTGACGGACAAACATCCGAAGAGAGAGAGAGAGAGAGAGAGAGAGAGAGAGAGAGAGAGAGAGGGGGTTGCAAGGAAATAGACACAAAATGAGATATGTTCTCGCCTTTGTTCAAAACTTTTATTTTCTTCTATGGGTCGAACAGTGATTATTTGCCTCAAACTTTTGTCAAATTATTAACATTTTGTTAAATGCTTCCTTAGAAGACTTATTTTAGAATATATACTAAACCTGAAGATTGCAGGGCATCACTAAGAACAAAACATTGAACTTTAATTATCTTTATGAATTAAGTGAAACATCCTGATTTTCTAGGATATGCAAACCTTTCACTTCTCTAGTCCCAAATTTCCCTTTGAAATAATTCAAAATCCTTATTCTTCGTGATCAAAGACTTCCTTGTCTATCCAAAGAGTATATGAAATTTATATTATTCATGCAGAAATTGGTTTATTAAAATCAGTCCATCTAAAGTTTTCCTTTATTGTCCATCAATTCATCTAATACATCAGCCATTTCTACTTTCCCTACCAGTTTCCTTAACCACACGTAAATACACTTACTGTCTTTCTTGTGTTTGAACACACCTTACTTCTCTTAACCCTCTTTTATATAAGACTATTTTCCTTTGTTTATTTCGATACATACATAGCGTTTATCTCATTAGTCCTCCTTTCAGGCAAATGTCCCATTAAATAACAATTTACACTGTACGTTGTAATACACTTTTTTTATCAGTTGCAAAATGAGCAGTATGTTTCAAGTTGTAATTTCGAAAAATAAAAAAAACATATATTTTACGTTTCAAGATTAACTGACAACAGAACTAAGTATTCAAGGCCATTCAAGTTGTAAAAAAATCATTACATAATTTTGAATTGCATATGAAAAAATACTTATAAAACACGTTTAAAAGTAAATTACTTAATCTGTTGATGATTACATAAGCACATAAAGCATTAAAGACATACAATTAAAATAAGGGTAATATAAACCCATAAAATACTTGTTAAGGCATCAGTCACGTGAAAAATTAATAAACCACCTGACCATAAAAAAGGTTGAAATGGTTAGATCAGCTCCAGTCTGACACGAAATTCAAATGTAATGATTAACATTTAATCACAGAAATTGCTCTTTATCCTTCTGAACGGGAACTTCAACTAAAATCCCATAAATCCATATATCACTCACAGAGGACGGCTGTTATCGATGACCGTACGTCGTAAAATTCCCTGAAAGGGAAATGAATCTTTCTGTCTTGAAATATGGAACAAATATTTAATGAATTCTTTTCAAGTCACTTTTCCCAGTCGGGGAATCAAAGGCGGGATCCAAATAAACCTTTCATCTTTCAAGAAAGTGATTTGATTTCGAAAACCCCGACTTATATTTATAAGATGAACATCTTGCCGTTTGCTTTACGCTTCTGTTAAGACCTGTGAACCAGTGTGGCTTTTGCTTTGAAAGGCGAAATCTAATTTTATCTGGAATTGGAGTCTAAAAGAGAGAGAGAAAGAGAGAGGGAGAGCAGGGAAGGGGAGATGAAGAAATGCGGCAGAGTGCGGAGTCTCACACTGATATGGAGGGAAGATATTTACTTATT
>NC_087210.1:23441126-23443130 GCF_015104395.2 Macrobrachium nipponense
GTGTCTGTATTTGCAGTATATTGAGAGAGAACATGAAAAATATAATGAGTAAGCTGTAACGAAACTCATAATATAGAAGAAAAATTATACTTGTGTTCGCTCAGTTTTCATGGCCACTGTACCTTTGTGATTTACGAGTATAGCTTCTCACACACGACATGACGCGAATTTAATCAGCAAACCTAAGTTGAATATTAACCACCTTTTTTTATTACCACATTTACACCATATATGCAGCACCTCTCAGGTCTTCGTCTCTTTCTTACTCCTAACACTCACTCATTATTTACTCCCTTCACTAACTCATCTCGATTTTTGTTTTAAGACGAAACCATCTCAAAGCATTCTAATCCATCATTTCACCACACTAACTTTGATAAAGATTTGTTTTCTTTTTTATCTTCCAATTCCTTGACTTTCCATTCTAATTATGCCATATATAATGCGCTGAAAATCCACATCAAGAGTTGCACCCTTTATTTGTTCCATTTGAAGTCAAAAATCACACTTCATTTCCATGAAGGAAACTTGACTTGGCTTCCACAATCAATATGCTCACACCCTGCTACCTTTCTTATTTCATCTATTCTGTGAGTCTCCTTTTGTCTAATCTTCCCATTTTTCATTCTATCGACTTCCAAATACCTCTACCAATGAGCTACTTTCACTCATCAACCATTAATTCGACCATTCACAAGTCTATCATTAACATTGTACACGTAACTCACGGCCATGTTTTCTCCTGACCTCCCTATTGTAAGAATTTTCAAACTCTATCATGTGGTTATGTTGTGTCTCCTCACTTACTTTCTGCGGTAAATAATACATCTGCAAACATCAATCTACCATCCCCAATTCTGAATTCTAGCTTATGTTATCTTTAAAGATATGAAACATCTATGGTAAAATTGCAAACCCATGTATTAGGACCACTTCTACATAGTAAGCCTCTCACTTTCCAAAACTGCAGAGCCATGTATCAGGACCTCTTCTGCAAGCTATCACTTTCCAAAATTGCAAACCCATGTATCAGGACCTCTTCTGCAAGCCTTGTCACTTTTCCAATCTACATAGAAGTGCGCACACATGACTTTAATTGAGGGGGGAAATTGCCATGCCCGACCTGTACTAAGGACATAAGTTGAGGTTTAATAGGAACCATGCTTTGCTTTTTTTTTCGGTTTCCGATTTACCTCTTGTTTGTATCATAATTATCTGAATATTTAAACAGAAAGACTATGTATAATATGTATACATATTTGTAGAAAATGCAAAATTACACAATAGTTCACAAAAAATTACCAATTATTACATCTGGTGGTAGTCTTCTAAATTATAATCAAAACGTATTTAAAAAAGATTATCAGAAAATCTGTTTCTTGTGCAATTCTTTTCTGTAATAACCTTAAAATATGACTCACAAGCTGTTGATTTTTTCACACTGGAAACGACGAGATTATCATCTTAACTTCTTGGTATCTCACAAGACTTAAATAGCTGATTTCATTATTTCTATATTTCTTGGACATTACTTCATATGCATGGTAAGCTCTAGGACTTGTAAGTCAGCAAAATCCCGGATTTGAATATATATATATATATATATATATATATATATATATATATATATAGATATATTATATATATATATAACATAAATGAATAACTAGATATACAAATATACATATATATATATATATATATATATATATATATATATATATATATATATATATATACAGTATGTATAACGCAATTTACAATGAATCTCCCACTTAAATATGCATGAAGAGTGTCCACACTTTTTTTTTTATTACTCCACAACGGTACCGTAAGTCAACTTAGCGACGTGAGAAGTTCAATTATCATTAGCTGTTAGCAGAAATATCGACTTTAACTTTCAGAGAGGAAGAGATTGAGATTTGGGTCTTACAGTTTTGACGATGAGTTCCAGGTGTTCCCTCTCTCTCTCTCCTTCCTCTCTCTCTCTCTCTCTCTCTCTCG
>NC_087210.1:23448630-23476130 GCF_015104395.2 Macrobrachium nipponense
TATATATTAGATATATATATATATATATATATATATTATATATATATATATTATGTGTGTGTGTGTGTGTGTGTCTGTGTTTGTTTGTATATATATCTATATATATATATATATATATATATATATATATATATATATATATATATATATATATGTATATATATAGTGGTAGTATATATATATATATATATATATATATATATATATATATATATATATATATGTATATATATATATATATATATATATATATATATATATATATATATATATATATATATATATATATATAGATATACATACGTGTGTGTGTGTGTGTGTGTATACGCGCATGAAATACATATGAATGCAGGTTTGTGGTTAGTTTTGTAAAAAAAAAAAAAAATAATAATAATTCATAAAAGACCTTTTCAATTATTTTTTTTTTTATCAAATAAATGTCTAGTCTCTGAAATTCAGCGGAGTAGCAGAATATGCGTCCTAAACGCCTAGATGCAGTACATACCCAAAAGGCCTGAATGCACTCAGCTTCCACTTGAAGTTGACGCAGAATAATCAAAATGCCAAGTGCAATTAAATCGTGTATGAAGGCTTAACGACGCCCTGTGTCATTGCCACCGAGGGCTCAATGCTCTCTCAGATCCAGTATGCATCGTTGGGATCTGAATTATGCATAACTAACGATGCTATGCCCCAACTTTGTTTGAATGGCCGGTAGTGGACAAAACTTGACCGCCTGAGAAAATACTGGATATGTGAAGGAAGTGGAACGAGAAAAAAGTCAAATGGACAGCAAGCCAATCATTCAGTTAAAAATCCTTTGCTCCTAAAAATGACGCCTCATTGTATTCTAATATAAGACTCCAATAAATCCGTTTTTATTTTAAAAGTAGATGCGTATATTATCAATTGATTTGTCGACAAAATGGTCGAACGGTTTAAAAGGATTATTATTGGGTTAATTTCTTTTAAGTATTTACAAAATGTTGTATTAGGTCTACAGGATTTTTCTTACCTGACCCACCCTCTCTCAAACTCTTTCCAGACAATGTGAGCTCTGAGAAAATCCATTAGTTTCTACTGTTAACCATCTATTTCATTGTAGTCATAGTATACTTAAAGATTTTCTCAATCATATATGAGACCTGCTTTGAGGAAATCAACCAATAACACTTTTTAGTAATAAACTTTATCTCATTAAGACATTTGTGATGTGTGGCTGGTAATTTTTCTTCATACAACAATGTTCCTTTCTAGACTCTTTTATATCCTTAATAGATCCTCAAGACATCATATAAAACTAGACGATGTTTGTTTCAAGCATCTCATCATCATCACACACACACACACACACACACACACACACACACACACACACACACACACACAAAAAGCTATCAAGTACTTTTCCCAAAGATATAAAATTTCATAAATTACTTGTATCCATACTATAACCATTAATACAACCAAAATATTCCTTTAAATTTAACAAAATATCCATACTTTAACTTTCTTAGCAGCTCACCATATATTCTATAAAATGTCTCTTAGTTCAGGTTCTTATGAAGTGCCATATTGCACAGCCAGCACAATATTCTACACTCTTTAAGGTTCCTATTTATCCTACAAAGAGTCCGTTCAGTCGGTCGGTCACATTCCTTAGGCTGACATATCATATCAAAAACATATCTGCCCAATCTCTTTTCCGAAATAAGATTACGTTTCAATCCACTTTATACGTTTCCCTTTAAAAAAAACAAAAAAAAAAACATTTTACTTCAACCCAGATAAGCGTAAGAGGGCATCTGGCCTTTAAGCACAGCGAGACCATTTCGTGAGACCATCTATCTATCAGGCACATATGCAGCACAGCTTGTCTACACCAAAGGGTCTATGTCATCATTTGTCCTTACACATTTAATCGGCCAACAGCTTGATTCTTTATACAAATGAATGCCATTGAACCTAGTAGATAGAAAGGTTGAAGCAGTGCAGAAAAATAATCTGCATTAGGATTGATACTAAAAAGAAACCAAATCTACATCGAAAAGGTGATCTGAAACATTTATGTAAGTAAATGAATATGATAATGATGAAAACGTTAATGAAAGAAGTACTGCAGGTACAGATATCAGGAGAACTATATAACAAGTAAATGACGTGTAATTACGAGATTATTAGCGATAAAAAGGTCTGAAAACTCCACCTCTACTGCACAGCGAAATGGCCATGGATAGCTTTTATTGAAGAGCTAATACCAGGCACAAATCGAGCGAGACCCAACATCACACTGTTTGTATCCACAAAGAGGAGCAATTAGTTGCATTACGAGTGACGTCATACCAGCTAATTATGACATTTTCATTAACTGCCTGTGCGAGCCATAAATGTGGGCTTCAAATTTACGATGGAGTATACCTTAAACACTGATTTTTTTTTTTTAGCGGCTTAAATTTTTTTTAATAGTTTGCTTTTGTGTTCTTTATGACGTTCATGTTTATCATGATTTATTAACTGCTACTGTAATAGATATGTTGATATGATAATGAGGCACTTAAGATATTGTTTATAGCTGAGATTAACATGAAGTAATGAAGCTTTTTAGCGCTGCCAAAAACATTCAGGTCAAAAAAACTCTATCACATATGCATGCCGTGCAATATGTATAATTTTTTAAATGTAAAACACAAACGACATTTTAATATATTATTATTTATATATTATATTAATATAATATATATATATTTATATTAAATATTAATATATGTAAATAATTTATATAATATATTTAAACTACATTATAATATAATTATTTATATATATATTTATAGATTAATATTATAATATATATAATTATCTTTAACTTAATACACACACATTAATTATATATATATATTATTGTATATTAATTATATTATATATATATATAATATTAATAATTATATAATAATATAATATATATATATAATATATAATTAATATATAATAATATATAATATAATTTCTATACACACAACACACACACACATATATATATATATATATATATATATATATATATATATATATATATATATAATATACATATATATATATATATATATATATATATATATATATATATATACTATATATATACATACATATACATACATATCATGTATATGTATATATTATATAAGTAAAAAACGATACTGTCCACCCTATGACTGTGACAACTAGTTATTCGGTCACCTACATATACAGTATATTATGACAAATAACAACCTAAGTGACCCGCATCCATTAATAGCAGCATAGTCGCAAGCCAATAATACATGACTTTACTAAATTATATAGAAAGGAGAGATGAAGTGATCTTAGTTACTTATGCAGTTTTTATCCCCTATACTTTTTTATTTTAATGTCGTATTGATAAAATATTTTTAATGCCGATGTGGCTTATTTTAGAAGTCAGTACAAACATGTATCCGATGGGGTGGGTTTCTTGTTATGCCAGTAAAAAAAAATGACAGATGGAAAACTGTTCCAATTCTTTTTCCAGCCACTTTCCCTTTTTCTCCTGTCTGCAGGATGCACAATTAATCACGATAAAGTCGTTAAAGGCAGAACCCCCCGCCCCCCATTCTCTCTCTCTCTCTCTCTCTCTCTCTCTCTCTCTCTCTCTCTCTCTCTCTCTCTCTTGACAATTTGATAACTTCGGAATATTGTATTTTCGATAAAAAGTCAGGCAAGCGTGTGCTCATGTTGTGTAGAGAGAGAGAGAGAGAGAGAGAGAGAGAGAGAGAGAGAGAGAGAGAAGGAAGCAAGATTGGAGTCACCTTTGGAGATCCTCAGAACATCTCACAGACCTCGAACAAAGAGATAGTTAATAGTAAGTTTATTCAGAACATTCCTATAGAAGTATGAATGATTAAGGCTTTTCGAATTACAGATTAACACTAGAGAGAGAGAAAAAAGTAAAAAAAGTCTGGCTCAATATAAAAAATTGTGATTCCGGTATGGATATTTGTATGAAAGTTCATGTATATATAATTATGAGAGTATTTAGAATGTATAAATTACATTTCCCCGTTGATCACAATAACTGCCATGTACACAAAAAGATTTAACATATTTATGAATATATCAAACGTTTTGCAGTATATGTATGAATATTCTTCGCAAGAAATCTGTCCGTTACAAAACAACCCGCGTTATCCAATGGCAAACGAAGAAGTATAATGTAAACATATTATTATATTCTTGTAAATGAGTTATATTTGCCTATCTCAGAGGGACGAAGTTAAAACGATACCAGTCGAAATGTTGTGCGGGTTAATGCTAAACGTTATACAACACAAACACGCGGGTGACTGAACGCTGATCGGTAACGAAAACGTCACGTAACGAAGTTTACTGAACAACAAATTCAAGCACCGCATCAGTCTGTAAACATAAGCTCAGTGAGTCAGTAAATATGCCGTGTCATTCAGTTGAGTGGATGCACAAACAACTAGCACGTACATAAAGATATCTAATTGTCCAGGAACAGATCGAAGTACAAAACTAAATATAATATTCTGTTATCTATAACAGATGAGTTTTTACTGCAAAATGAGCTGAATATTGAATTCAGACATAAACCTACGAGGAAAAGTCTCCTGAGTTTGTAGCTTTCAAGTTATTACGAAGTAATTCATAGTTTGATTCGTCAGCCTACACGAGTACCTACTCTTGGCGATCATGAAACCAATAGGTCATTTGAGAGATAAACAAAGAATTAGGAATTTTGCAGCATTTGTGAAAAGGTACTTAGCGTCTGTAGGTGACTCTTGAGGATCACACATAAACATTTTCCAAACGAGTTTACTTTTTCTGCCAATATATGGGAAGGGAAGCAACTTTATGATGTTAATAAGACGTAACGATTTACCTTGCAACAGAAATAACACTAACGAGAGAGATAGTTACTCACTCCCTGAGAATAAAGAAAAAAACGGCAAATGACAGTCAACGTTAGTTCCGTTTTCCACCATTTCCAGGTATATAAAAAACTTTTATTATATGTTTATTCCACCGGATGAAGAGAGTTCATGCATCGACATCAGGACATTATTGTCAAAAGTGTTATCAATAATAGTGGAATAACGTTTGCAACGAGAGAGAGAGAGAGAGAGAGAGAGGAGAGAGAGAGAGAAGAGAGAGAGAGAGAAAGAAAATTATCTTCCTCCGCACTAAACACATGACTGCTTTACAATTTAACTGCCAGAGAGACACACCCATGAGATTGTTTCTTATAAGATACAACTTTACCCACAGCGAGTAATTTTTATCCAGATCACCTCTTTCAAAACAGATAGGAACACAAAATACGACGTAAGCTCAGCTCGGCCTTATTATGAAATGATCTGTTTAAAAGAATGGATGTTATACATGTAGGAATGGTTTTGATGTCGAATTTGGAAAGTTAATATGTAATGACTCTATTTTATGATTCATTTTTGGAGCTATCATTTAAAGATGCATAATATTGAATTATTATATTCTTAATATGAAGTTTACTTCTTGCATGAACCGACCATAACTAGAGAGAGAGAGAGAGAGAGAGAGAGAGAGAGAGAGAGAGAGAGAGAGAGAGAATTTTAATGATAAGTGATGGCCTCTCCTTCCTCACGCTGACGTTTCATGATCTCTTGTAAATTTGTTGCTCGCTTTCTTCGAGAATGGATAGGTCGTGTATTTCTAGGAATCTATTCGCAACACATCTACGTTCTGAAAACTCTGGGTGGGTTACAAGAAAACAAATGAAACATTTCTTGATAAAGGTTCAGCTGTCTGAATTTCACGGGAATTACTCTCCGTTCATGTTGCTGTTTATCATTTACTTAATTTCAGTTGTAGTAAATTTAGCTCGTTTATAATTGCAATAGCTGACATCAATCAGTAATTTACGCACAACTATCTCAGGAGAGACAGTTTATCCGTTTCAAATTGTAATGGAATGTTTTTATATAATATGTGATACTTTTTTTACGCATTTTGTTCCCCGTATTCTTTTATTCCTCTAAATTTCCTTCTATGGTTTATTGGAGAACTCTACGATAAATTGAAACCATTCAACCATGAAAGCGCACTGAAGTTAGTTTCTTAGCAAGAAAACTTACTTTACACAGACTTTTTTAAGTGAAATATCACTAAGGACAATAGCGGTGGGTAAGAGATGGGATCGCCGCAGCGGGGGTTACACCATCCCCCAGAATGGGGATTCTTGTTGAGTTATAGTGCTCTAGTTTACCTAAGGTATTGTGGACTACAAGTTGTGATAAAAATCTTACTATGAGATTCAGGGTCTCTGTAACACGGTTTTTTGGACTTTGCTCCTTGTCAAAGCATCGGATGTAGCTGAAAGTTGACATATGTATATTTTACAACCACACAAATTTTGTCAGCATTACCAATAACCTAAACCCGATAGTTTTGATTTTTATAGAGTAAAAATGATCTAGCCGACGCTATGGCCAATGATTACGAGCCAAGAGTCGAAAAACATTCATTACGTAAGCAAGGTAAACAAATACCTTTTGACTAAATGTTGCCCCGCCCATCCACCAGACAGAAATGCCATCGACTCTGAAACCCAAAGACTTTATGAATGGCGGAACGATACATAGATGTGGGTGGGGTATCAGTGCTAGCGTAGTAATACTACTGTAGCAGTAGTGCCGCAACAGTAGCAGTAATATACATGAATTAAACGTTTAAATTACCCCAACTACTCGAGAAATTAGTTTTTATAGCCAGAAGTTAAATTTCTAATCCAACAATGCCATGGTAGCCTTCAGTGTTATCCTGAATTATAACGAGGCGAAAGTGGGTGGAGCCTCAAGAAGTCACATTGTGACGATCATTATTGGTGAAGGTTTTAAAGCCAATATACGTACCGGCTATATTTTTTTCAGTAAAATAGGTAAGATAGCCAATAAGAAAACAAAAATTGCTTGGACATTGATATAGCAGTTATCAATCAAGCTTGGCTACTATGTTTTTTGGTAATTACCAACTATTCCATACATCTTGTCAATCTGATTGTGACCTGTAAAAGTAGACTGTATTTCTTTGGAAACTTGGAGTTAGACCTAATAATCGAGTGTTTTTGTATTTATTAACATTTTTGTTGGTTTGTTCTTATGACAATTATCAGTGGGGAGGTTCCAGAGTTCATAAAGGTGTACTGCTTTTGCTTGTATTTAAATTGTATGTCATTGTTGCCAGAGTTTAGCCTTCGTTATGTATAGCCAATCATCCATCGAGAAAGAGAAGAAATGATGTCATAAGTTACGTAACGAGTGCGTTCGAAACCTTTCTTCTGAGTAAGTTGGCCCCGTCTTCAAAAAAAAGGTCACTTTTACATTATAAAAGTCCAAATTTATTCAACCTACGTAGTGCAGAATACACTCAAATTTATGTGCTGATATAATGTATTCTGAATAACCGTTAAAAAAAAAAAAAAAAAAAAAAAAAAAAAAAAAAAAAAAAAAAAAAAAAAAAAAAAAAAAAAAAAAATATATATTATGAAATGCAATAGATAAAAGTTATTGCGAAAAAACCGTGTTACAGAGGCCTGAATCTCATAGTAGTTTGTTTATTTACACTCACAGCTTCTGCTGTTTTTGTGATCTGTGGAACCGGGCTTCTGTATTCACGAGCTCTGTGCTTTTTAATTTATGCTCACTAATTATCTTCTTTAGTATTGGTTTACGGTCATTGTCATCTACTTAGTGTTGAAATTTTGCCCCTTGGTTGAGGTGGGCTTGCAATCGCCTGCTTATTAGATTAGTAGTGGTGTGACCTATATATATTAATGCTGAGGGTGTGGCATGATCCCTTCAGTGCATTTTAAATTTGAATACTATGTGGTGGACTTTCCTTTACTTTCTAGGGGAACCGTGCCATCTCGCATCAAGTCTAGAGAACTGTTTCTCAGGAAAAGGGTGATGTTACATGGGAGGTGCTGACTAGGGTTCGGGCGCAGCCCTAGACACGTAAGGAATCCTCTTGGCAATTATCCTTTCATGGGCTCATCCTGGGGGACTGGCTGTGATATACGGACGGCTTTGTATAATACTATATGATGTTTCACGGTGAGGTACGCGTTGTCACTGGTATGCTGACATACGCTTCCAATTGTCTTCGTATGAAAAGATCTATTACCGTGGTTCTTACAGTTTGTATTATCACGCCCCTCTAATAAGTTGGTCGTTCCTTTCACGCCCTCCTTGCCTTCTATGAGTAAAATCCCTCCAGTTTAAAGGGAAAATGAGACAAATGAGAAAGATAAGGGGTTTTTGAGGGATAGGAAGGGAACATGGTAAGTCCGACGAGCCTACTTAGTAGTACGCAAGGAAAGTAACGTTACAGCAGGCGAGACTCTGTTAAGAGGATAACGAATAATATTGTTTTTTTTTTCTCTTTTTTTTTCTCCAATGGCTGAGTAGCTATGCATGAGGAACAATGAGTGATTGCACGTCTCATGTACATGGCTACCACAATGTCAGGGCACTCCCCATGGGCGTTAGGGCGCCGATCCACATTAGTGTTACGCTTTGGAACACGATAGTATTGCACCTGTCTCCTTTCTCCTCAACATTCACATCCAAAAGGGAAGTTGGCCTTCGACATCATAATTCAGTAGTGAAGTTTAGGCTAGTTCCTTTTCATTTTCAACATCGATGGCATTAAGATGTCTATATATCCAAATATTTTGTAGGTCCAATATTATCGCTTATTCTGCCGGAGATGGATACATTAACATTTTAAACTCTTTGTCTTCATTGACGTTGTAATATCCATTCCTATATAATAAGTATAATATGTACAATTGTGCTCTAAGAATAGATTAAAATCCCGTCGTATTTTGGAAATTTATTAAAAACAGTTTCAAGAGCAACTGGCCTCCCCTTCAGATGATTTCAGAATTACAGAAAAAATTATAAAACAGAAAACAAGGGAAAGTTACAAACGTCGAGAGAAATAATGAAGTAGCCCCCTTCGGTCATTGCCTACCTGTCACTTTAAACAACAGTTGTCAAATTACATAATAGGTCAACAAACTTTCAAACTTATAGTTTCCATTATTTAGGTTAAAATTAGGTACTGCCCTAATGAGAGCAGCCTCAACTCTCTTCCTTTTCCTATATATCTTAGTTGTAAATTAGTGACAAGTAATGTGATTTTCTTCAGTGGTCTATTAAGGAGGAATCTTTACTTACTGATTATAATCGTAAGAGCTCTCGTCCTTACTCCTGGCGACAAAATGATCGTCTTTCATATCTCTTTTCCTTGGAAAAAGACTTGATGCTTGATAAGAATGATAACGTCTCTAATAGGACAAATCATCCCGATCAAAACAGCCATCACTAATGGTCATAATAACCAGCTTGAAGCAATTCAAAAGTAGTACTATGTTCCCTTCAATTACTGTGGTGTTTAGCCGGTTTTTACTGGCGCTTGCTTTGGGAAACCCTGCTAAAATGGGTGTTCCCTTTTCCTAATATGTATGATCATTGTTTTTTCGCAGTTCTCCTAAATAGCATTGTAATGCAAACAATGGGTTCTTAAGTGTTGAAGTTTTTCATTCGAATTTCTCTGTTCGCATGAGAGAGAGAGAGAGAGAGAGAGAGAGAGAGAGAGAGAGAGAGAGAGAGAGAGAGAGACCATGTTTAATGCTGTTTCTCCAAAAAATTAGAAAATACTCTATCACTTTATATTAAAGTAAATTTTTCTCTCTTAATATAACTTAATTTTCATACAGTTTTTTCACGGTTGAGAAATTCATGGTTTGCAATCTTTTTTTATCGGTTCTCGTGCTTCTTATCATTTTATCTATTTTTATTTATATATTTAGATAAGTGTATGTTTTATTTGTTATTTCATCAATTATTAACATGTATGTACTGATTTTACATACGTGTATCCTTATTTTTATTGGAAGCTTTACTGTTCATGTTTTTTACTTTTATGTTATTGTTTACATATTATGGTCATATTCGTTTCAAGTTTGCACAGTTCATCTTTGAACTTTGCTTAATAATAATAATATAATAATAATAATAAAATAATAATATAATAATAATAATAATAATACTTTTATTTTTCCATCAGTCCTCTAATAGCCCCGTATTCTACCTTCCAGTTATTTTCCAAACTTTCTCCATTGACGCCATCTTTGATCCTTTCATCTATACACACTTGCTTATTGACCCACTCAATTTCCCCTAAGTTAAATTTTCCTCCTTGTTCCTTCCCCCTTTTATAGACACCAATTGCACGACCTTTGTTGGGTTACTGGCTGGCAGTAGGTGATTGCAACTGGGAGCAAAAGTTACGACCCTGACGGCCTCGTCGTTTCCCTTCAGAGAAGCAAACAGCCCAATTACCTTGACAGTCACGGTCCCTCTATAGGAGAGTTGCCCTTTTCAGAATGCAATTTTTGTTCCAAGATATTTTCAGGTTGTTGCTTTACCGTTGTGCCTAATAATACTGCAACGCCGGAATGTTTTCGCACGTATTAATTTTATAGGTTCTTTTAATATACAGTATTATACATGATGTGCATTTTCTCGGGGGTGGGGGGTGGCGGAAGTGAGGGAGAGAGAGAGAGTGAAAAGAGATGAATTGATTTCAAGTAATTTAATGTCTTTATCGGTACCTTCGGAACGTTAGACGATGGGTGTTGTTTACCTAACGAGATTCTAACCACAGGAAACTTTATTCCTGCTTTTACAATAACTTGATTGCCCTTAAGACTCAAAATTCGTTGCCACTGAATTAAGGGATACAATAATGAACGGTTTTCAGAAAACTTGTGCTTACTTAAAGAACACTCGGAGGATCACATGTTTTCTATTTGATTGATATTTAATGAATTGCCTTGTAAAAATTTCTCATTTTAAGAAAGTTTTCCTTCTTAAGCAGGATAAGCATATATTGATAAATATTATTGCCATATTTTGGTGACAGTACGTCAAGTAATTTTTCAAGCTATCCTTCCATTTACTGTACTGAATTCACTCTACTAACTATTTTACTAGAGATAACTATAATTGATAGCTGATATCGAATTCGTGAACAGTCATTTATACGGCGACATGTAAAACAAACCAATAGAATGGGTGGGAAAACAGTAAAAGAAAATTTCCCTCCCAATTTGAGGCTATAAGGCTTGTCATGTACTAAAATGGGAAATTTAGCTACCAATTTCACTGTGATCTTTTTTTGTATATGGAGTCACCTCATTGAAGTAGGATGCCAGTACCTACTCCAATTAAAGAAACCTCCTTTTAGGAGAAACTTAAAGTTTTCCTTTTGCAGTGTTCCTAAAAGTAGAATATATTCCTTTATGCTCGCTACAAAGAGTTATAAAAACTAATATATCGTTTTCCTTCTGGGTTAATGTCAGGGAGTTAGTTTTCCCTTTCGCTTTCGGAAGAAAGAGGAAAAACACACTCACAGAATTTCACATTTTCTGAAATTGTTTCTGGCAACTGGATGATAAATAAGAAACGAGACCATAGTCGTTGGGTTAACTGAAGCAAAAGGTTCTTCCCATCACAGAGATATCTACAAAAGCCATTTTGCGAGAAGTCTCAAGAGGCAGATGTCACTTTCGCAGTCTATTAGTTATTATCTTCGAGGTTTATGCTGAAGTTTGAGATCTCTGTTTTCGTTCATCGCCTTCAGGAATAAACATTATCCTATAATGGGCTAAAGTAAACTATCAAACTATTCGCCTTTTTGTCGTTTCCGGTCAGTAAATCTCTACATATAGAAATATGTAAACGCATATTTACAAAATATTATTTTATCAATACTACAAAACATTAAGACCATGCGTATTATCTTTTATAGATTTGTAAGTTAATCCATTTGTTGTAACATTTTTGCGTGGGGTTAAAATACCTGGGGCATATTTAAACCCCATGAAAAAATGCTAGAACAAATAGTATTTGGAATTCGGTTTCTTTTCACCATAGTATTGACGTAGAGTTAAACGCATGGATTCAAATAAGCAGTGTGATACCCACCTGGACTCAAAATGCGTCATATGAGCTTTTAGCACAATAGGATGTTAAAAGTTTATTTCATTGAAACATTGTTATAAAGGGACACCATACCAAACCATACATTATAGAAGATGATTGCTAAATATCTTTGTTGCATACGCAAATCCTGGAATATGTTGTTTAATGAAGATTCACTCGTAACAAGGTATTCCATAATTGGTATGATGAATTCTGACAATTTCACGTTAGGCGTGTTGATGACATAATATGGGGAACCCTTGATTAATTGATATATGAATTATTGGTGAAAATCTTGTAACAATGATAGATAAATTCAAGTTCTGTTGGTACATTTTATCAATATATAATATAATTATTTTGTGAGGAAGATAAACCCATTCCCCCTATGTGGTTTTGTGTTGTGATAATCATTATTCGTGGGTCATGTATAATTTTAAATTCATCACTGGTAACACTTCCGCTCTGAATTTCAGTCCCAAATGTAATGATGCTAACAATGCTGTCATCCCCAGGTAAAAGCCCATACTTGTATCTGACTGTAATTTTCCAATCTTTCTATATATTTGTAATCCCCCGCCTTTTAGTCTGACCATAATTTCATCTTTTCGTCTTAACCCTTTTTTGGTCATTCATTCACAACCTTTATAGCATTACGGAAAAGCGGGCGGCCATTGCAATAGAAAGCACTGAAAGTTACGACCCCCAGTGGCCTCGTTTTTCCCCTTCAGAGGGACAAACACAACTCGATTACTTCCCCGGTTATGGACCATTTCATAGGAGTGTCCGAATGTTCTCCCAATCATTACATTAGGAGGCTCTGCTATGCGCCCGGCGCATCTTGAGAGAGAGAGAGAGAGAGAGAGAGAGAGAGAGAGAGAGAGAGAGAGAGAGAGAGAGAGAGAGGGTGGGGGTGGGGGATGGTTTGTCCTGGCGAATTGCAGCTAGAAAAGTAACACTTGATTTTCTGCATTTTAATCTTTTTATATCCATCCTTGAAACGTTACATCAACACTTGAAAAGTTATACTACATTTTAAAGATATAATGGTTTGAGATCATAAGGTTATTTGCTTCAAATACAGACATCTAACTGTAAAGCGGATTCTGCAATAAGCAGCTAAACATTTATACCTAAAATCCTTTCGAGAACCTGAAAATTGGTTGTCCTAAATAAGATTATTAAAATTTCTTGCTATTGCCTTGTGCACACTTTGATTTTATTCAATGGGGAATAGGTTCTTTTCATGTTGAAATATGCTACAATAGAAATTTATAAAGAATTAAAACATCATCTGTAATACCTCAACATACACTTATAATATCTCATTATATATCAATTTCAATATTTTGTTTGGATTTTTTGTATGGATTTCTTGGTCTGACTTAGTTAAAGTCCACCAACATTAACCATTTCTATTCTCATGGTATAAGCCGCAGGCATTGCGTTTGGGATAATATACATATTGAAAATTCGTGTCCTTCCTGGAGAACTTGAACTTAACGGTCAATATTCTTTATTCATAAATGTGGTATTTAAGAGGACCTTATTGCATTTTCTTCGTCTTCACCCCAGAAAATGTTCAAGTATCAACACAGTGGTAGATTAAGAGAAATGTTTTTATACAATTATGCTTATTATTTTCAAGCTTAATCAATGTGTCCAGCCCATGAAATATGCTTTTGGTTGAGTGAGATATGATGATGGTCATTGTAATCAGGGTATAATCTCATTCTTATACAAACACATATCCCTATAAATAAAGGCAAAAGCCACGAAGTAAAGTGAAACAAAGGAGTACCGATGCAAGGCCTTTCAACTCTCGTCTGTTTAGCCAACGGTCATACCGCGTTAAAAGCACTGCTTTTCGTCGATCTCGTCTGCCTAGTGATAGAGGGGCAGCCAAACCATTGAGATGCAACGAACGAAATACCAGATACCAACTGTAACCCCTACTGGTATTTAAGAGTAGACTTGTAAACTGTGAAACTGACCGTCTGCCGAAAATATGTGTGGCTTACTTAACAAGCACCACTAATTGCTTGTTAGATTTTGGGTCTAGATCCAGTATATGAGATACCAGATGAAACTAACATATATCTGTAGACTCTCTGATTATAGAATGACCAGTGACAGACATTCTGGTGGTGTTCCCCATGACAGGCACACTGAAAAGGAGGGGAGGGTGTTAATTGATCTAGATCCAACTTAGGAGATACCAAGTAAATTTCACTACAAACTAGCACTGCACATCCTAGTGTTCTGTGGTGGTAATGGCAGACATTTTAGTGGTTGGTTTACTAACCATGACAGACACCCACAACGAATGGGGAAGGGGCGGGAGGACAGGATCTGCATCCAACATTGGAGATACCAAGTAAAATTTGCACTACAACAGCACTGCATATCCTACAATGCTGTGATGGTAATGCCAGACATTTTAGTGGGTGGTTTTTTGCACAATCCGTCACACTGGAGTATTAGTATCCGTAAAAACTAACCGGTTTCATTTACGTCAATGACAATGGTCTGGTTTCTTTTTAGCATTTGACTGCGTAAAAGAATTTCATAAAGCAAAGCACTCAGTCTGTTTCCTTTATCGTGCGATCATGGGAAGAGAAAGAAATCATTGACATCTGGATGTACAGTGATATTTTTAGACTTTTTAATGTATTTTCTGGCGGGTCGGAAAGAATATCTTAACTTTTTAGAAAATTATAAGGTGAAAGGAAATTTATTTGAAGGTTAGTTTTTACGGATACTAATACTCCAATGTGACGGATTGTATATACGTATATTGAACACCAAGTGGTTGGTAGCATTTTAGTGCAAAAACCACCCACTAAAATGTCTGGCATTACCATCACAGCATTGTAGGATATGCAGTGTGTTGTAGTGCAAATTTTACTTGGTATCTCCAATGTTGGATGCAGATCCTGTCCTCCCGCCCCTTCCCCATTCGTTGTGGGGTGTCTGTCAGGGGGTAACCAACCACTAAAATGTCTGCCATTACCACCACAGAACACTAGGATGTGCAGTGCTATTGTAGTGTAAATTTTACTTGGTATCTCCTAAGTTGGATCTAGATCCAATTAACACCCCTCCCCTCCTTTTCAGTGTGCCTGTCATGGGGAACCACCCCCCAGAATGTCTGTCACTGGTCATTCTATAATCAGGAGAGTCTACAGATATATGTTAGTTTCATCTGGTATCTCATATACTGGATCTAGACCCAAAATCTAACAAGCAATTAGTGGTGCTTGTTAAGTAAGCCACACATATTTTCGGCAGACGGTCAGTTTCACAGTTTACAAGTCTACTCTTAAATACCAGTAGGGGTTACAGTTGGTATCTGGTATTTCGTTCGTTGCATCTCAATGGTTTGGGCTGCCCCTCTATCACTAGGCAGACGAGATCGGACGAAAAGCAGTGCTTTTAACGCGGTATGACCGTTGGCTAAACAGACGAGAGTTGAAAGGCCTTGCATCGGTACTCCTTTGTTTCACTTTACTTCGTGGCTTTTGCCTTTATTTATAGGGATATGTGTTTGTATAAGAATGAGATTATACCCTGATTACAATGACCATCATCATATCTCCCTCAACCAAAGATTTTCATGGGGCTGGACACATTGATTAAGCTTGAAAATAATAAGCATAATTGTATAAAAACATTTCTCTTAATCTACCACTGTGTTGATACTTGAACATTTTCTGGGGTGAAGACGAAGAAATGCAATAGGTCCCTCTAAATACCACATTTATGAATAAAGAATATTGACCGTTAAGTTCAAGTCCTCCAGGAAGGACACGAATTTTCAATATGTATATTATCCAAAACGCAATGCCTGCGGCTTATACCATGAGAATAGAAATGGTTAATGTTGGTGGACTTTAACTAAGTCAGACCAAGAAATCCATACAAAAAATCCAAACAAAATATTGAAATTGATATATAATGAGATATTATAAGTGTATGTTGAGGTATTACAGATGATGTTTTAATTCTTTATAAATTTCTATTGTAGCATATTTCAACATGAAAAGAACCTATTCCCCATTGAATAAAATCAAAGTGTGCACAAGGCAATAGCAAGAAATTTTAATAATCTTTATTTAGGACAACCCAATTTTCAGGTTCTCAAAAGGATTTTAGGTATAAATGTTTAGCTGCTTATTGCAGAATCCGCTTTACAGTTAGATGTCTGTATTTGAAGCAAATAACCTTATGATCTCAAACCATTATATCTTTAGAATGTAGTATAACTTTTCAAGTGTTGATGTAACGTTTCAAGGATGGATATAAAAAGATTAAAATGCAGAAAATCAAGTGTTACTTTTCTAGCTGCAATTCGCCAGGACAAACCATCCCCCCACCCCCACCCTCTCTCTCTCTCTCTCTCTCTCTCTCTCTCTCTCTCTCTCTCTCTCTCTCAAGATGCGCCGGGCGCATAGCAGAGCCTCCTAATGTAATGATTGGGAGAACATTCGGACACTATATAAATGGTCCATAACCGGGAAGTAATCGAGTTGTGTTTGTCCCTCTGAAGGGGAAAAACGAGGCCACTGGGGGTCGTAACTTTCAGTGCTTTCTATTGCAATGGCCGCCCGCTTTTCCGTAATGCTATAAAGGTTGTGAATGAATGACCAAAAAAGGGTTAAGACGAAAAGATGAAATTCTGGTCAGACTAAAAGGCGGGGGATTACAAATATATAAGAAAGATTGGAAAAAATTACAGTCAGATAACAAGTATGGGCTTTTTACTGGGGATGACAGTATTGTTAGCATCATTACATTTGGGACTGAATTCAGAGCGAAGGTGTTACCAGTGATGAATTTAAAATTATACATGACCACGAATAATGATTATCACAACACACCACCAATAGGGGAAAGAATGGGTTTATCTTCCTCACAAAATAATTATATTTATATATTGATAAAATGTACCACAGAACTTGAATTTATCTATCATTGTTACAAGATTTTCACCAATAATTCATATATCAATTAATCAAGGGTTTTCCCATATTATGTCATCAACACGCCTAACGTGAAATTGTCAGAATTCATCATACCAATTATGCAATACCTTTGTTTACGAGTGAATCTTCATTAAACAAACATATTTACCAGGATTTGCGTATGCAACAAAGATATTTAGCAATCATCTTCTATAATGTATGGTTTGGTATGGTGTCCCTTTATAACAATGTTTCAATGAAATAAACTTTTAACATCCTATTGTGCTAAAAGCTCATATGACGCATTTTGAGTCCAGGTGGGTATCACACTGCTTATTTGAATCCATGCGTTTAACTCTACGTCAATACTATGGTGAAAGAAACCGAATTCCAAATACTATTTGTTCTAGCATTTTTTCATGGGGTTTAAATATGCCCCAGGTATTTTAACCCCGCGCAAAAATGTTACAACAAATGGATTAACTTACAAATCTATAAAAGATAATACGCATGGTCTTAATGTTTTGTAGTATTGATAAAATAATATTTTGTAAATATGCGTTTACATATTTCTATATGTAGAGATTTACTGACCGGAAACGACAAAAAGGCGAATAGTTTGATAGTTTACTTTAGCCCATTATAGGATAATGTTTATTCCTGAAGGCGATGAACGAAAACAGAGATCTCAAACTTCAGCATAAACTCGAAGATAATAACTAATAGACTGCGAAAGTGACATCTGCCTCTTGAGACTTCTCGCAAAATGGCTTTTGTAGATATCTCTGTGATGGGAAGAACCTTTTGCTTCAGTTAACCCAACGACTATGGTCTCGTTTCTTATTTATCATCCAGTTGCCAGAAACAATTTCAGAAAATGTGAAATTCTGTGAGTGTGTTTTTCCTCTTTCTTCCGAAAGCGAAAGGGAACTAACTCCCTGACATTAACCCAGAAGGAAAACGATATATTAGTTTTTATAACTCTTTGTAGCGAGCATAAAGGAATATATTCTACTTTTAGGAACACTGCAAAAGGAAAAACTTTAAGTTTCCTCCTAAAAGGATTTTGGTTTCTTTAATTGAGTAGGTACTGGCATCCTACTTCAATGAGGTGACTCCATATACAAAAAAAGATCACAGTGAAATTGGTAGCTAAATTTCCCATTTTAGTACATGACAAGCCTTATAGCCTCAAATTAGGGAAATTTTCTTTTACTGTTTTCCCATTCTATTGGTTTGTTTTACATGTCGCCGTATAAATGACTGTTCAAGAATTCGATATCAGCATATTCAATTATAGTTATCTCTAGTAAAATAGTTAGTAGAGTGAATTCAGTACAGTAAATGGAAGGATAGCTTGAAAAATTACTTGACGTACTGTCACCAAAATATGGCAATAATATTTATCAATATATGCTTATCCTGCTTAAGAAGGAAAACTTTCTTAAAATGAGAAATTTTTACAAGGCAATTCATTAAATATCAATCAAATAGAAAACATGTGATCCTCCGAGTGTTCTTTAAGTAAGCACAAGTTTTCTGAAAACCGTTCATTATTGTATCCCTTAATTCAGTGGCAACGAATTTTGAGTCTTAAGGGCAATCAGTTATTGTAAAAGCAGGAATAAAGAAATTTTCCTGTGGTTAGAAATCTCGTTAGGTAACAACACCCATCGTCTAACGTTCCGAAGGTACCGATAAAGACATTAAATTACTTGAAATCAATTCATCTCTTTTCACTCTCTCTCTCTCCCTCACTTCCGCCACCCCACCCCACCCCCCACCCCCGAGAAAATGCACATCATGTATAATACTGTATATTAAAAGAACCTATAAAATTAATACGTGCGAAAACATTCCGGCGTTGCAGTATTATTAGGCACAACGGTAAAGCAACAACCTGAAAATATCTTGGAACAAAAATTGCATTCTGAAAAGGGCAACTCTCCTATAGAGGGACCGTGACTGTCAAGGTAATTGGGCTGTTTGCTTCTCTGAAGGGAAACGACGAGGCCGTCAGGGTCGTAACTTTTGCTCCCAGTTGCAATCACCCTACTGCCCGCTAGTAACCCAACAAAGGTCGTGCAATTGGTGTCTAAAAGGGGGAAAAGGGGGAACAAGGAAGGAAAAGGAAAATTAACTTAGGGGAAATTGAGTGGGTCAATAAGCAGTGTGTATAGATGAAAGGATCAAAGATGGCGTCAATGGAGAAAGTTTGGAAATAACTGGAAGGTTGGTAAATACGGGGCTATTAGAGGTACTGATGGAAAATAAAAAGAATTAATTATTATTATTAGTTATTATTATTATTATTATTATTATTATTATTATTATTATTATTATTATATTATTATTAAGCAAAGTTCAAAGATGAACTGTGCAAACTTGAAACGGGAATATGACCATAAATATGTACAAACAATAACATAAAAGGTACAAAAAACATGAAACAGTAAAGCTTTTCCAATGAAAATAAAAAAAGGATACAAACGTATGTAAAACTCAGTACATACATGTTAATAATTGATGAAATAACAAATAAAACATACACTTATCTAAATATATAAATAAAAATAGATAATGATAAGAAGCACGAGAACCGATAAAAAAGATTGCAAACCATGATTTCTCAACCGTGAAAAAACTGTATGAAAATTAAGTTATATTAAGAGAGAAAATTTACTTTAATATAAAGTGATAGAGTATTTTCTATTTTTTGGAGAAACAGCATTAAACAGCTCTCTCTCTCTCTCTCTCTCTCTCTCTCTCTCTCTCTCTCTCTCTCTCTCTCTCTCTGTCTCTCTCTCTCTCTCTCATGCGAACAGAGAAATTCGAATGAAAAACTTCAACACTTAAGAACCCATTGTTTGCATTACAATGCTATTTAGGAGAACTGCGAAAAAACAATGATCATACATATTAGGAAAATGGAACACCCATTTTAGCAGGGTTTCCCAAAGCAAGCGCCAGTAAAAACCGGCTAAACACACAGTAATTGAAGGGAACATAGTAACTACTTTTGAATTGCTTCAAGCTGGTTATTATGACCATTAGTGATGGCTGTTTTGATCGGGATGATTTGTCCTATTAGAGACGTTATCATTCTTATCAAGCATCAAGTCTTTTTCCAAAGGAAAAGAGATATGAAAGACGATCATTTTGTCGCCAGGAGTAAGGACGAGAGCTCTTACGATATAATCAGTAAGTTAAAGATTCCTCCATTAATAGACCACTGAAGAAAATCACATTACTTGTCACTAATTTACAACTAAGATATATAGAAGAAAAGTAGAGTTGAGTTGGCTGCTCTCATTAGGGCAGTACCTAATATTAACCTAAATAATGGAAACTATAGTTTGAAAGTTTGTTGACCTATTATGTAATTTGACAAACTTGTTGTTTCAAAGTGACAGGTAGGCGCAATGACCGAAGGGGGCTACTTCATTATTTCTCTCGACGTTTGTAACTTTCCCTTGTTTTCTGTTTTATAATTTTTTCTGTAATTCTGAAATCATCTGAAGGGGAGGCCAGTTGCTCTTGAAACTGTTTTTAATAAATTTCCAAAATACGACGGGATTTTAATCTATTCTTAGAGCACAATTGTACATATTATACTTATTATATAGGAATGGATATTACAACGTCAATGAAGACAAAGAGTTTAAAATGTTAATGTATCCATCTCCGGCAGAATAAGCGATAATATTGGACCTACAAAATATTTGGATATATAGACATCTTAATGCCATCGATGTTGAAAATGAAAAGGAACTAGCCTAAACTTCACTACTGAATTATGATGTCGAAGGCCAACTTCCCTTTTGGATGTGAATGTTGAGGAGAAAGGAGACAGGTGCAATACTATCGTGTTCCAAAGCGTAACACTAATGTGGATCGGCGCCCTACCCCGCCCATGGGAGTGCCCTGACATTGTGGTAGCCATGTACATGAGACGTGCAATCACTCATTGTTCCTCATGCATAGCTACTCAGCCATTGGAGAAAAAAAAAGAGAAAAAAAAACTAATTATATTCGTTATCCTCTTAACAAGAGTCTCGCCTTGTAACGTTACTTTCCTTGCGTACTACTCTAAGTTAGGCTCGTCGGACTTACCATGTTCCCTTCCTATCCCTCAAAACCCCTTATCTTTCTCATTTGTCTCATTTTCCTTTAAACCTGGGAGGGGATTTTACTCATAGAGGCAAGGAGGGCGTGAAAGGAAGGACCAACTCTTAGAGGGGGCGTGATAATACAAACTGTAAGAACCACGGTAATAGATCTTTTCATACGAAGACAATTGGAAGCGTATGTCAGCATACCAGTGACAACGCGTACCTCACCGTGAAACATCATATAGTATTATACAAAGCCGTCCGTATATCACAGCCAGTCCCAGGATGAGCCCATGAAAAGGATAATTGCCAAGAGGATTTCCTTACGTGTCTAGGGCTGCCGCCCGAACCTAGTCAGCACCCATGTAACATCACCCTTTTCCTGAGAAACAAGTTCTCTAGACCTTGATGCGAGATGGCACGGTCCCCCCTAGAAAAGTAAAGGAGTCCACCAACATAGTATTCAAATTTAAATGCACTGAAGGGACATGCCACACCCTCAGCAATTAATATATATAGGTCACACCACTACTACTCTAATAAGCAGGCGATTGCAAGCCCACCTCAACCAAGGGGCAAAATTTCAACACTAAGTAGATGACAATGACCGTAAACCAATACTAGAAGCATAATTAGTGAGCATATTAAAAAGCACAGAGCTCGTGAATACAGAAGCCCGGTTCCACAGATCACAAACAGCAGAAGCTGTGAGTGTAAATAAACAACACCTACTATGAGATTCAGGGCCTCTGTAACACGGTTTTTTCGCAATAACTTTTTATCTATGCATTTCATAAATATAACGGTTATTCAGAATACAATATTATAGCAGAACTAAAATTTTGATTTTGTGTATTCTGCACTACGTAGGTTAGGTGAATAAAATTGGTACTATAATGTAGAAAAGACCTTTTTTTGAAGACGGGCCAACTTACTCAGAGAAAAGGTTTCGAACGCACTCGTTTACGTAACTTATGACATCATTTCTTCCCTCTTTCTCGATGGATGATTGGCTATACATAACGAAGGCTAACCTCTGGCACAATGCATACAAATTTAAAATACAAGCAAAGCAGTACACCTTTATGAACTCTGGAACCTCCCCACTGATAATTGTCATAATGAACAAACCAACAAAATATGTTAATAAATACAAAAACACTTCGATTATTAGTCTAACTCCCAAGTTTCCAAAGAAATTACAGTCTACTTTACAGGTCACAATCAGATTGACAAGATGTAGGGAATAGTTGGTAATTACCAAAAACATAGTAGACAAGCTTGATTTGATAACTGCTATATCCAATGTCAAGCAATTTTATTTATTGGCTATCTACTATTTACTGATTATAGCCGGTACCGTATATTGGCTTTAAACCTTCACCAATAATGATCGTCACAATGGTGACTTCTTGAGGCTCCACCCACTTTCGCCTCGTTATAATTCAGGATAACACTGAAGGCTACCATGGGCATTGTTGGATTAGAAAATTTAACTTCTGGCTATAAAAACTAATTTCTCGAGTAGTTGGTCTAAACGTTTAATTCATGTATATTACTGCTATACTGTTGCGGCACTACTGCTACAGTAGTATTACTACGCTAGCACTGATACCCCACCCACATCTATGTATCGTTTCCGCCATTCATAAGTCTTTGGGTTTCAGAGTCGATGGCATTTCTGTCTGGTGGATGGGCGGGGCAACATTTAGTCAATAGGTATTTTGTTTACCTTGCTTTACGTAATGAATGTTTTTCGACTCTTGGCTCGTAATCATTGGCCATAGCGTCGGCTAGATCATTTTTACTCTATAAAAATCAAAACTATCGGGTTTAGGTTATTGATAATGCTGACAAAATTTGTGTGGTTGTAAAATATACATATGTCAACTTTCAGCTACATCCGATGCTTTGACAAGGAGCAAAGTCCAAAAAACCGTGTTACAGAGACCCTGAATCTCATAGTAAGATTTTTATCACAACTTGTAGTCCACAATACCATTAGGTAAACTAGAGCATATAACTCAACAAGAATCCCCATTCTGGGGGATGGTAAACCCCTAACGCTGCGGCGATCCCATCTCTTACCCACCGCTATTGTCCTTAGTGATATTTCACTTAAAAAAGTCTGTGTAAAGTAAGTTTTCTTGCTAAGAAACTAACTTCAGTGCGCTTTCATGGTTGAATGGTTTCAATTTATCGTAGAGTTCTCCAATAAACCATAGAAGGAAATTTAGAGGAATAAAAGAATACGGGGAACAAAATGCGTAAAAAAAGTATCACATATTATATAAAAAACATTCTTACAAAATTTGAACGGATAAAACTGTCTCTCCTGAGATAGTTGTGCGGTAAATTACTGATTGATGTCAGCTATTGCAATTAATAAACGAGCTAAATTTACTACAACTGAAATTAAGTAAATGATAAACAGCAACATGAACGGAGAGTAATTCCCGTGAAATTCAGACAGCTGAACCTTTATCAAGAAATGTTTCATTTGTTCTTGTATAACCCAGAGTTTCAGAACGTAGATGTGTTGCGAAACAGATTCCTAGAAATACACGACCTATCCATTCTCGAAGAAAGCGAGCAACAAATTTACAAGAGATCATGAAACGTCAGCGTGAGGAAGGAGAGGCCATCACTTATCATTAAAATTCTCTCTCTCTCTCTCTCTCTCTCTCTCTCTCTCTCTCTCTCTCTAGTTATGGTCGGTTCATGCAAGAAAGTAAACTTCATATTAGAATATATAATTCAATATTATGCATCTTTAAATGATAGCTCCAAAAATGAATCATAAAATAGAGTCATTACATATTAACTTTCCAAATTCGACATCAAAACCATTCCTACATGTATAACATCCATTCTTTAACAGATCATTTCATAATTAAGGCCGAGCTGAGCTTACGTCGTATTTGTGTTCCTATCTGTTTGAAAGAGGTGATCTGGATAAAAATTACTCGCTGTGGGTAAAGTTGTATCTTATTAAGAACAATCTCATGGGTGTGTCTCTCTGGCAGTTAAATTGTAAAGCAGTCATGTGTTTAGTGCGGAGGAAGATAATTTTCTTTCTCTCTCTCTCTCTCTCTCTCTCTCTCTCTCTCTCTCTCTCTCTCTCTCTCTCTCTCTCTCTCTCTCTCTCTCTCTCTCTCTCTCTCTCTCTCGTTGCAAACGTTATTCCACTATTTATTGATAACACTTTTTGACAATAATGTCCTGATTGTCGATGCATGACTCTCTTCATCGGTGGAATAACATATAATAAAAGTTTTTTATATACCTGGAATGGTGGAAAACGGAACTAACGTTGACTGTCATTTGCCGTTTTTTTCTTTATTCTCAGGGAGTGAGTAACTATCTCTCTCGTTAGTGTTATTTCTGTTGCAAGGTAAATCGTTACGTCTTATTAACATCATAAAGTTGCTTCCCTTCCCATATATTGGCAGAAAAAGTAAACTCGTTTGGAAAATGTTTATGTGTGATCCTCAAGAGTCACCTACAGACGCTAAGTACCTTTTCACAAATGCTGCAAAATTCCTAATTCTTTGTTTATCTCTCAAATGACCTATTGGTTCATGATCGCCAAGAGTAGGTACTCGTGCAGGCTGACGAATCAAACTATGAATTACTTCGTAATAACTTGAAAGCTACAAACTCAGGAGACTTTTCCTCGTAGGTTTATGTCTGAATTCAATATTCAGCTCATTTTGCAGTAAAAACTCATCTGTTATAGATAACAGAATATTATATTTAGTTTTGTACTTCGATCTGTTCCTGGACAATTAGATATCTTTATGTACTTGCTAGTTGTTTGTGCATCCACTCAACTGAATGACACGGCATATTTACTGACTCACTGAGCTTATGTTTACAGACTGATGCGGTGCTTGAATTTGTTTGTTCAGTAACTTCGTTACGTGACGTTTTCGTTACCGATCAGCGTTCAGTCACCCGCGTGTTTGTGTTGTATAACGTTTAGCATTAACCCGCACAACATTTCGACTGGTATCGTTTTAACTTCGTCCCTCTGAGATAGGCAAATATAACTCATTTACAAGAATATAATAATATGTTTTACATTATACTTCTTCGTTTTTGCCATTGGATAACGCGGGTTGTTTTGTAACGGACAGATTTCTTGCGAAGAATATTCATACATATACTGCAAAACGTTTGATATATTCATAAATATGTTAAATCTTTTTGTGTACATGGCAGTTATTGTGATCAACGGGGAAATGTAATTTATACATTCTAAATACTCTCATAATTATATATACATGACTTTCATACAAATATCCATACCGGAATCACAATTTTTTATATTGAGCCAGACTTTTTACTTTTTTTCTCTCTCTCTAGTGTTAATCTGTATTCGAAAAGCCTTAATCATTCATACTTCTATAGGAATGTTCTGAATAAACTTACTATTAACTATCTCTTTGTTCGAGGTCTGTGAGATGTTCTGAGGATCTCCAAAGGTGACTCCAATCTTGCTTCCTTCTCTCTCTCTCTCTCTCTCTCTCTCTCTCTCTCTCTCTCTCTCTCTCTCTCTCCTACACAACATGAGCACACGCTTGCCTGACTTTTATCGAAAATACAATATTCCGAAGTTATCAAAATTTGTCAAGAGAGAGAGAGGAGAAGGAGGAGAGAAGAGAGATGAGAGAGAGAGAGACGAGAGAGAGAGGAGAGAGAGAGAGAGAGAGGGGGAATGGGGGACGGGGGGTTCTGCCTTTAACGACTTTATCGTGATTAATTGTGCATCCTGCAGACAGGAGAAAAAGGGAAAGTGGCTGGAAAAAGAATTGGAACAGTTTTCCATCTGTCATTTTTTTTTACTGCATAACAAGAAACCCACCCCATCGGATACATGTTTGTACTGACTTCTAAATAAGCCACATCGGCATTAAAAATATTTTATCAATACGACATTAAAATAAAAAAAGTATAGGGGATAAAAACTGCATAAGTAACTAAGATCACTTCATCTCTCCTTTCTATATAATTTAGTAAAGTCATGTATTATTGGCTTGCGACTAATGCTGCTTTATTAAGGATGCCGGGTCACTTAGGTTGTTATTTGTCATAATATACTGTATATGTAGGTGACCGAATAACTAGTTGTCACAGTCATAGGGTTGGACAGTATCGTTTTTACTTATATAATATACATATACATGATATACATTGTATATGTATGTAGATATATATATATATATATATATATATATATATATATATATATGTATATATATATATATATATATATATATATATATATATATATATATATATATATATATAATATATGTGTGTGTGTGTGTGTGTATATATATATATAATATATATATATATATATATATATATATATATATATATATATATATATATATATATATATATATATATATATATATATAGTATGTATATATATATATATATATTTATATATATATATATATATATATATAATATATAGTATATATATATATATATATATATATACATATATATATATATATATATAATGTGTGTGTTTACATAAATATACATATGCACGCATGCATATGTGATAGAGTTTTTGACCTGAATGTTTTTGGCAGCGCTAAAAGCTTCATTACTTCATGTTAATCTCAGCTATAAACAATATCTTAAGTGCCTCATTATCATATCAACATATCTATTACAGTAGCAGTTAATAAATCATGATAAACATGAACGTCATAAAGAACACAAAAGCAAACTATTAAAAAAAATTTAAGCCGCTAAAAAATCAGTGTTTAAGGTATACTCCATCGTAAATTTGAAGCCCACATTTATGGCTCGCACAGGCAGTTAATGAAAATGTCATAATTAGCTGGTATGACGACACTCGTAATGCAACTAATTGCTCCTCTTTGTGGAGACAAACAGTGTGATGTTGGGTCTCGCTCGATTTGTGCCTGGTATTAGCTCTTCAATAAAAGCTATCCATGGCCATTTCGCTGTGCAGTAGAGGTGGAGTTTTCAGACCTTTTTATCGCTAATAATCTCGTAATTACACGTCATTTACTTGTTATATAGTTCTCCTGATATCTGTACCTGCAGTACTTCTTTCATTAACGTTTTCATCATTAATCATATTCATTTACTTACATAAATGTTTCAGATCACCTTTTCGATGTAGATTTGGTTTCTTTTTAGTATCAATCCTAATGCAGATATTCTGCACTGCTTCAACCTTATCTATCTACTAGGTTCAATGGCATTCATTTGTATAAATCAAGCTGTTGGCCGATTAAATGTGTAAGGACAAATGATGACATATGACCCTTGGTGTAGACAAGCTGTGCTGCATATGTGCCTGATAGATA
>NC_087210.1:23481130-23486130 GCF_015104395.2 Macrobrachium nipponense
AGCACAACGAAAATAGCGAGTTTAGTTCGACATGTCGCATCATTGTAAATATTTACGGCATGTTGTGTGATGGCAATTTTGGTCATACTACCTGTATCTGTCTGGTTTATGTACACACACACACACACACACACACACACATATATATATATAATATATATATATATATATATATATATATATATATTATATATATATATATATAATTATATATATATATTGTGTGTGTGTGTACTTCTGCCAGTCTATCCAAGAATGCAAGACTTTTTATTTAGACTGTCTGGCTATAGCTGTTTATTATTGTGAGTCACTTTGGATCATTTTTCAACTGGTTCAGTGGTTCTTAAACTTTTTATTACTACGCCCCCTCTAAGAGTTGGTACTTCCCTCCACGCCTCCCTTGTATCTATGAGTAATATTTCCTGCCAGATATAGAGGAAAACGAAAAAAAAAAAAAACAGATGAGAGAAGGGGTTTCGAGTGATATGAAGGGAGGTCAGTAATTACAAAACATGGTCAGTCAAACGAGTCTAACTATTGAATCTTAGTTCCTCACTCTTGTTACGAGAATAACGCATAATTAGAGATCTTTTTAATTTTCCATAGGGCTCGCGCCTCCCCTGGAAATTGCTGACGCTCCCTTAGGGGGCTTTCTCCCGAGTTTAAGAGCCACTGATTTTGGCGCTGGGAATAAATTAACAGGAAGGAACAGGAATACGGAAAAATAATGTTGACCACTGAAATAATATGAACAAAGTAAGAAAATTAGGAAAAATAGACAGGAAGATTGTAGTATATTCATTCCTTAATTTCAGCTTGCATAATTGTACTTCTCAAGTGTATCAATAACAAAGGCTCCCTTTTATGTAAACAACTTAATCTTCAACTAAAAACGATTCCCTAAATCTATTTTGTTAATCATACTAATCAGTGCGCAAAATATGCAAATTAAACTAAATCACCGTTTAATTACGTTCCCCTCTGCGGGGCAAATTGACACCCCTAATTCAAACTAAGCATATGCAGTTTGTTTACAGATTTATGTTATCCATGGTGTTTATTGAAAGATATGTAGGTGTGCCATTGTTTGCAAATGTCTTGTATATTGACATTTTCACCAAACGTTGAATATTAGGGAGAAGAACATGCACTTATTTGAATCTGTATTCTCATTCAAGTGTTGCGTCAAATATATCATATATATACGTATACACACATTCACACACACACACACAAACATATATATATATATATATATATATATATATATATATATATATATTATATATATATATATATATATTATATATATATATATATATATATATATATATTATATATATATATATATATATATATGTATCTTATATATACGTACAATACATACATAATTGTAAATCAAGATTTTCAACGAGGTTGATTTATTTATTTCACTCCATCATTCTTGTTTATTTTTTACTTGGTAATCGTATGAAAGTTGAGATCAAATTTGCTGTCCAATTGCAGTTTACTCAGCAAACTAATATCTTAATGTTTACAGTATCTCTCATGTAGTGTAACTTTCTGACTCGCAGTATTCTTATGTGTGTGAGCTATAATCACTGAATAATGAGTGTAAAAATTGTTGTGACGTACACTATATTAGTATATAAATATATATATATATATATATATATATATATATATATATATATATATATATATATATATATATATATATATATGTATAGTATATATATTATATATATATATATATTTTTTTTTTGCAGTGAGTGGTTATGCACCCTAGTGGCGTATAAGTCCACATGAATTCTCAGATTACTGGTTTACTTTTTCACCACTTTCTTTCTTGCATAAATGTGCGTGTGTCTTTTGGTAGGCAGTTGCTGGTATGTGCCTGATTGCATTACAAAGTGATCAATAGGAATAACGATTTATATTTCAAATGCTTCAAAACGTATATACAACACTGCGAGTCCTATATATGCTATACAAACTATAGTTATCCAACTACTCACATAACATTATGTTTTATCGCAATTGTTTAGCAAAAAATAAAAAAAAATGAAATTTTTAGTAAAAAAAATGTAGGATTTTGTTTCTTTACACCAAAAAAATATTAAATTACTTTAATCCTATCATTAACTGCAATTAAGTATAATATCGCAATAACGGAAAATAGAACAGATATGCAAAGTTTATATCTATTGGAAATTATATATACATATATATATATATATATATATAGTATATATATATATACATATATATCTATATATATATATATATATATATATATATATATATATATATATATATATATATATATATATATATATATATATATATATATATATATAAAACGACGGCGGATAAACAGCTACACATTCCAACAGGGGTTCCAGCAAGACAACAGCTCACATAATGTTAGCTGTTGTCTTGATAGAACCCCTGTTGGTATATATAATATATATATAATATATATATTATTTATATATATATATATTAATATTATTAATTATATATATATATATTATATAATATATAAAATATATATATATATTATTTATATATATATTTATATAATTTTTTACCATATATATAAATAATAAATTATATTATATATTATATATATTATATATTATATAATATATAAATATTTTATAATATAATAATATAATTTATATATATAAATTATTTATATATTTATAATATATAATTATATATATAAATAATATAATTATTATATATATATATATATATATATCTATATATAGATATATATACTATTATATATTAATATATAATTCTAATTACAATGCTTGGTATTAAATAATATAAAATATTATAAATATATATATACAATATTAATAATATATATATAGATTATATATATTATATATTATTATATAATAATATTATAATAAATAATATATTATATAATATATATTATATTATAATAATATAATATATATAAAATAAATATATAAATAAATCAATATAAATATCTAATAAATATAATATATATATATATATATATATATATATATATATATATACATATATATATATATATTATACCATATATAATATATATATAATATAATATATATATGCTGGATATATATATATATATATATATATATATATGTATCTATATACTATATAAATATACTAATATCACTATATATACTATAATATATATATATATATATATTATATATATATATATATATAAATCAATAAATATATGTGTGTGTGTGTATGTGGGTATGTTTTTATAATGTCAAGAATTGTAATTTGAATCAATATCTTTACTGCACTAAGAAAACAGCGTTTTCAGGTACACGAATCTGGACACCAGAGTATACCTTTCAAGGATAAAACTGACCCCTCAACCTTCGATTCTTTGACGGACAAACACCCGAAGAGAGAGAGAGAGAGAGAGAGAGAGAGAGAGAGAGAGAGAGAGAGAGATGGGGGGGGTGGTGGGGTGGTAGCTTAAGCGTGGATTGGAAGTACATAGAAGGAAAATGAGTTATCATGTTCTCGTCTTTATTCTGAACTTCTATTTTCTTCGATGGCACTACTGTAAAATTATTAAGTTTGTTAAATACTTCTTTAGAAGACTTACTTTCGGATATGTACTAAGCCTGGAGATTGAAGGACATCAGTGAGAACAAAACATTAATTTTCATTGAAATTTAATTATCTTTATGAATTAAGTGAAACATCCTGATTTTCTCGGATATGCAAACCTTTCACTTCTCTAGTCCCAAATTTCCCTTTGAAATCATTTAAAATCCTTATTCTTCGTGATCAAAGACTTCCTTGTCTATCCAAAGAGTATATGAAATTTATATTATTCATGCAGAAATTGGTTTATTAAAATCAGTCCATCTAAAGTTTTCCTTTATTGTCCATCAATTCATCTAATACATCAGCCATTTCTACTTTCCCTACCAGTTTCCTTACCACACGTAAATACACTTACATACTGTCTTTCTTGTGTTTGAACACACCTGACTTCTCTTAATCCTCTTTTATATAAGACTATTTTTCTTTGCTTATTTCGATACATACATAGCGTTTATCTCATTAGTCTTCCTTTCAGGCAAAGTCCCACTAAAAAACAATTTACACTGTATGTTGTAATACTCTTTTTTTATCAGTTGCAAAATGAGCAGTTTGTTTCAAGTTGTACTTTCAATATATATATATATATATATATATATATATATATATATATATATATATATATATATATATATATATATATATATATATTACGTAATGTTCAAGATTAACTGAAAACAGAACTAGGTATTCAAGGCCATTCAAGATGTAAAAAAAAATCATTACATAAGTTTTTAATTGCATATGAAATAATAAATACTTATAAAACACGTTTAAAAATAAATTACTTAGTCTATTGAATGATTACATAAACAAATAAAGCATAAAGTCAGGACAATCTAAAATAAGGGTAATATAACCCCATAAAATACTTGTTAAGGCATCAGTCACGTGAAAAATTAATAAACCACCTGACCATAAAAAAGGTTGAAATGGTTAGATCAGCTCCAGTCTGACACGAAATTCAATCCCAAGATGATATCCTTCACAGAGGACGGCTGTTATTGATGACCGTACGTGGTAAAATTCCCTGAAAGGGAAATGAATCTTTCTGTCTTGAAATATGGAACAAATCTTTAATGAATTCTTTTCAAGTCACTTCTCCCAGTCGGGGAATCAAAGGCGGGATCCATATAAACCTTTCATCTTTCAAGAAAGTGATTTGATTTCGAAAACCCCGACTTATATTTATAAGATGACCATCTTGCCGTTTGCTTTACGCTTCTGTTAAGACCTGTGATTCAGTGTGGCTTTTGCTTTGAAAGGTGAAATCTAATTTTATCTGGAATTGGAGTCTAAAAGAGAGAGAGAGAGAGAGAGAGAGAGAGAGAGAGAGAGAGAGAGAGAGAGAGAGGGGGGGGGGG
>NC_087210.1:23488630-23506130 GCF_015104395.2 Macrobrachium nipponense
TAGGGTCACCTACTCCTTACTTTAAGGGCTAAACAGACTACAGGATTGGAAAATGATGTGAGTTTGTGAAATCAGTAAATACCCATTAATATATAAGAATATAGTACTCTCTTGGGGATTTGGCTTCGCAAGAAGCTTTTCTTATCACAGACTTATTAATTTGCATCTTTGCCAGTAAGCTGTAATGAAACTCATAATATAGAAGAAAAATTATACTTGTGCTCGCTCAGTTTTCATGGCCACTGTACCTTTGTGATTAACGAGTATAGCTTCTCACACACGTCCTGACGCGAAATTAATCGGCAAACCGTTGTTGAATATTAACGAACTTTTTTTATTACCACATTTACACCATATATGCAGCACCTCTCAGGTCTTCGTCTCTTTCTTTCTCCTAACACTTACTCATTATTTACTCCCTTCACTAACTCATCTCGATTCTTGTTTTAAGACGAAACCATCTCAAAGCATTCTAATCCATCATTTCACCCACACTAACTTTGATAAAGATTTTTTTTTTTTTTTATCTCCAAATTCCTTGACCTTTCCATTCTGATTATGCCATATATAATGCGCTGAAAATCCACATCAAGAGTTGCACCCTTTATTTGTTCCATTTAAAGTCAAAAATCACACTTCATTTCCATGAAGGAAACTTGACTTGGCTTCCACAATCAATATGCTCACACCCTGCTACCTTTCTTATTTCATCTATTCTGTGAGTCTCCTTTTCTCTCATCTTGCCATTTTCCATTCTATTGACTTCCAAATACCTCTACCAATGAACTACTTTCACTCATCAACCATTAATTCGACCATTCACAACTCTATCATTACATTGTACAACCTAACTCACGGCCACGTTTACTCCTGACCTCCCTATTGTAAGAATTTTCAAACTCTATCATGTGGTTATGTTGTGTCTCCTCGACGATCAGCTAGGCTGCAACAGCGCAACTTTCAGCGACGAGAAGCGTCTTGAAGAAAACTTCTTTCAACCAATAGCTGGAGCGCATCGCGCCACCAGCCAATGAAAACGCAGCTCGCGGTTGACCCCCCTAACCTGCCGCTATATATTGAGTAGATCTTGACAACACCTACAGTCTACTCCGATCCACTGCCGTGATCATGCTCGGATGATACCGAGAGAAACGTTTGCCACTAGATCGACTTATATTTTTTATTTGTTCATTTACTGTGACAAATAAATAAATTTTAAGCAATATCCCCGAAATTGACTCCTCCTGATGAGTAATATCGGCGCAATACTCGCCAGTTGTAGTAGCAGAGAGAAAGCTATTGTTAGAAAAATAGAGAAGACTATTTACAAGTTGAATGCAGCTGATGCAGCAATATCTTTCAATAAAACTTATTATTATTATTATTATAACAAATTTGTTGTCTGCGTTTTTTCAGCTGATTTAGGACGAATCCGATGCGCTGAATCCAAAACTCACATTGGTTTTGCTCAATCAGGTCAAGTTTTTGAGCTGTGGCCATATGTCGTATTTTTACGTTTTTGTTCACATGTACGCTTGTTTGGAGCATTTTAGAAGAATATTTTTTTTTATTGGAAATTATTATTTTAATGACAAGAAGTATTCAGGTCCGATAGTTCTGGGTGATTATGTCGAAAAGTCATAAAAACCTCGAAATCTTCAAAAAAATTGGTGCAGCAAAGCATAAAGTTGGTGGATCAAAACTAACTTTAATGGGGCAGCTGCCCCACGGAGTGTATAGGAAGTTCCACCAGCGCATGTTCGGGTGTTTTCGCTTCATGTGTGTTGCGGAATATTTGCGTTGTCGTGCTGGTGGCGCCAAACACGGAACGCGGTGGGCTGCGGTGGTTGTGTACAGTGGAAGTGGCAACTAAACGTGAAGCCGCTGGATGTAATTTTTGTGGAAAATGATAAAAAAAGTTGTATTTCTTGAAATAACGAACTCTGAAGAATGTACAATACCTACATGCACCAACTTATGACTAATTTGTACATATTTTTGTTTTGCAGGTGAATGAGATGGCTTCGGCCAGATGATCGGAGCAGAAATAAGCCCGACGTGTTCTGTTTAAATATGTGGAGAATACAATATTGCTCCTAATAGGAAGCCAGTCACAAGTTTCATAAGGCGTGCTTACCATGCTTATTTTGTATTAAACTTGGGGACCAGGATAAAGCTTGGGCGCCACACATGGTGTGCAAGGCATGCACCGAGACTCTACGTGGGTGGACCAATGGCAAGAGGAGTCTGAATTTGGAATTCCCATGGTTTGGAGGGAGCCAACAAACCATGTCACTGAATGCTACTTCTGCGCTGTTGATGTGACTGGATCAACAGAAAGAACCGGGGCAGCCTCAAGTATCCTGAATCTTCAATCAGCACGTCGTCCTGTAGCTCATTGTGACGAAATTCCAGTGCCTATCTTCGGAATCTTCTTGACATTAGTGACGAAGATGCCTCCAGTATTGAAGGACATGAAGAAGAAGAAGAAGAAGTGGTTCTTGAAGATGATGCTCCACATCCACTTTCCCAAAAGGAGCTGAATGATCTAGTTCGCGACCTCAGCTTGTCAAAGGACTCTGCCGAACTTTTGGCATCCAGACTGAAGGAAAAAAAACTCCTCTCTGACAGTGCTCACATCAGCTTCTTCCGCAACAGGCATCAAGAGTACCTCCGTTTTTTCTCTGAAGAGAAGGACTTGGTGTACTGTGCAGATATTGCGCAGCTTCTGCTCAAGCTTAGAGTGCCACAGTACGAACCCCAGATTGGAGACTGTTCATTGACAGCAGCAAGCGATCACTGTAATGTGTTCTGCTACACAACGACAACCAGTTTGAGCCTCATACCCCTGTCTCACTCGACTACACTTAAGGAGCAGTATGAAGCGGTGAAGTATGTGCTGGAGAAAATTGGTTATGGTCAGCAAAGTGGTTTTATTTGTGTTGACCTGAAGATGTTGAACTTTTGTTGGGACAACAGTCTGGCTTCACCAAGTACCCATGTTTTCTGTGCATGTGGGATAGTAGGGACCGTGCTCAGCATTACACGAAGAAGGACTGGCCTGTGTGGGAGGAATTGGTGCCTTGCAAAGAAAGGAACGTCGTCAACGACACCCTTTGGTGGACAGAGACAGAATACTCTTCCCACCGCTGCACATCAAGCTCGGCTTAATCAAGCAGTTCACCAAGGCTCTGGACAAGGATGGTGACTGCTTCACTTATTTGTGCCAGGCTTTTCCAGGATTGACCATGGAGAAGTTGAATGCTGGCATCTTTGACGGTCCTCAGATCCGTCAGCTCATCAGAGATCCAGAGTTCGAAACTCAATGAACGAAGTGGAACTGGAAGCGTGGAAGGCATTTGTTTTGGTAGTGAAGAACTTTCTTGGCAACAATAGGCCAGAAACTACGCAGAACTTGTCAACAACATGCTGACTGCTTTCGGAAACCTGGGCTGCAACATGAGCGTCAAGATGCACTACCTATTTTCACATATGGACCGGTTTCCTGAGAACCTGGGTTCAATGAGTGACGAGCAGGCGGAGAGATTCCATCAGGACATGAAAGAGATGGAGACCAGGTATCAGGGTCGCTGGGACGCAGTCATGATGGCTGACTACTGTTGGACTCTGAAGAGAGACCTCCCTGCCATTCAGTTTACAGTAATCGATGTTTCTATCAGGTAATCAATATATGTTGTTGGAAAAACATTTTTTTTCTCTTAAAAACATATTTAGGGTGATATGTGTTGACAAAAATCAGCTGATAATGCCACAAAATTGTAATCGATTTTGTCACAAGAATCTGATTTTTTTCAAATCAACTTAGCACAAAAACCTGACCTGATGGAGAGAAACGGATGCCATTTCCTGATTCAGCCGTGCAAAAATACCCAAATTAGTTTGTAGAAATCTAGACATTAAAAAATAAAAAAGTAAAAAATTGTTGCCCAGTGTTATTATTATTATATTATTATTATTATTATTATTATTATTATTATTATTATTATTATTATTATTATTATTATTATTATTATTATTATTATTATATACATAAGATGAACCCAATTCATATGGGACAAGCACCGAGGATCCATTGACTTGAAATTGAAGCTTCCAGTAAATATGATGTTCATTCAAAAGAAGTGACAGAATGTAATAAGGGAAATACAGAAAGAGGAGGTCACTTATTAGAAAAAAAAAAAAAATTTAAAAACTGCTAATAAATTATAAATGAAGTAAAGTAAGACGGATGTTTCACTTCTTTCATATTGCTTTTCATTAAGCGATATTTTTTGCCGTGTTTTCACAGTGATAATAAAACCACTTGGGTGTGATAAAATCATATTTTTTGCTCTTAAACTGTACGTTTATTCGTGGATAGATTGATGGCAACCAAGGAATATAGACCTTGATGCAACTATCAGTAAGGTGATTCACCAAGAATTCGCACATTTCTACGCATGTAAAGACTCGTATACTTGCATATCAGCGTGTGCGTCCGTTTTGTATGTTTCCCTATCAATAGATGAGCGACAGCAGTCGAGAGTATTTGTCTCTTAATTTGCAAAATTGGTCTCATTATAGACGACTCTTAAATGTAGGATTGGAAGTATCGTTAAACATCCCAGGAAACGAGTCAGTCTCGTTAATTTTTCGGTCTTGATCAAGTAATCATCATATAGATACTTAGTGTCCCTGAGACCTGTAAGTGTTGTATTGTTTATGTCACATTTCCTTTTTCAGTAAATAACATATTTGTAACTAATATCATAGCTTTGTTTCATTTCGTTGTTTTATTCAAAGAGTTTATGAACTGACTGACGGACTTCTGCCAACGTTTTTCTTCTCAGTAACTCATCTGATTTTGTTTGATTTACCAGAATACCAAACATTGCCAGCAGAGGTCTTAAGAAATATTGTTTTCAAAAATAAATAAGCTTCTGGTGGGCAACACAATTACTAACTATTTTGACATATTCTATATAGTTATTGTGTTGTGATATAAATATTTTTTCGTTGTTTTTAAACTTCAAGGCAATAGCTTTTACCACAGTGACCAGCTGACAAGACAGAGTAGACGATTTATTTTGAATAAGGAAACAGGCCTAAGAGTTAAAAGATACATAAATAATGTTTTCCGTTTAATATTACCACTTAACTACTGTAGTTGGTTTTAGCTTTAACATATAGTACTTTTAGTCATGATACATTCCATTTACCGTGTTAAAAGTGAATAACTTATACTTCAGTCATATTTATACACTGCTGTCACAGAATTGGACTATTCCGCGGCGGCCTAGACTATGGAAGTTGCGGTTTCCATGCAGTTTTACCTCCTGAACAAGAATTTTAAGTAATATTTATTCGGACGACTGTAATTAACCCCCGAATGGCCAGTACTAAACACGGCGAGATACAATGGACGCCCCATTCCCTAGTGGATGTCGTATCTGCAGTTACGTTCCTTTTAGTCCGTGTGGAACTATTCTGTAGAATTACCAAGCATTTTAATTCTAAACTTCTTAAACATATCTAACCACAGTACCTACGTCACGTTACAAAACACAAAATTTCGGTAAAAAAGAAACTTGTTAGTAGGGGGTGTAGGGAAATAGGAAGGTACCCTCATAAGCAACTGTGACAGGTTAGCCTTTGGAATTCTGTCTCATTTACGTTCCACAGTATTTTACAGTTTTTTAGGCAGGTTACGTTTATATACCACTTCAATCTACACATTAATGGACCTCAAATGTCCTTGTGTGAAACTTACTTCAAGTATAATGGAGAATAACATAACATCAAGGGCCATTACGGCGAACAACGATGAAGTCACTCAAAAGAACAATCAACTGTACTGAAAACCAGGTGGTACAGTGTTACCAACAGCGTCCGACCGAATATCCAACAGAAAAAATTCTGAAAGATTTGTCACCACTTCGCTAACTATTTCGATTCAAGTATTAGGATAAATCAATGGACAAACATAGTTTATCCTATAAGAAAGTAATAATCATGATAATGGAGTAAAGACTAATCTTAATAAGCTTATTCTAGGGACCCAAAATCACCAAATAACAAACAATATACAGAAAGTATGAGTAATTTACGGGATAAGTAATTAAAACTAAAATAGATTAAAGCTAAATTGTACTAAAGTGTGGAAAGTACATTAAAAGAAATACGATTATTTTTTTCACGGTTTCAGTAAATGCCCTATTATTTTAGGCCAAGACTTAAAGAAAAGGAAAAATATTGTCTAATTTTTTTGACAGCTGATAATTTTATCGAAAGTACTATTTTCTTCGTTAGAATAAGCAACAAAATAAGTACATTTCTATTTTTATACAATTATTATGTGAGTTCATTTATATCAGTAAATGCTGTTACATCGACTAATATAGTAATTTTGCCGAAAAATCATTAACTGAGCATTTCTGCATGTATGTTTTGGCAATAGAAACAAAGCAGACTAATTATTGTCGTAAGGGCAAAAACAGGAGAGTGTAACTTTTTTCAAATAAACAAATTTCAACGCTGGCAATGGATGAACCATATATATAGATAGTATATATATTATATATATATATATAGATATTATATATAGAATATATATATATAGATATATATATAGATATATAAACGGTATAGAATATATATAATTATAATATATATATATATATATATATATATATATATATATATATATATATAGATATAGTATATATAGTATATATATATATATATATATCTATATATATATATATATAATATATATTATATATATATAATATATATATATATATATATATATATATCTATACGTATAATATATATATATATATATATTATATATATATATATATATATATATATTCTATATATATACTATATATATACCTATATATATACAAAATGAACTAGCACAGTAGCGTATTATAGCTTACATGCGATGACTTCATAGCCATATTTAGCGTACATATGAATATCCGATCAGAAAATAAGACAAAATTAAATTATTATTTCAAAAGACTCGCAGAGAATCGAGAGGCAAGAGATACTCCTTGAAGAGAATAAATGCTCAGTAGAAAGTGGTTACAACCTGGACATTGCTCCACTAGGAAGAACTACCAGGAGTAGGTATAGGGTACAACAGTGAAATATGTGCAGCTAGAAAAAGAAAAAAAACTTGAAGATTTTTGGAAAAGAACGAAGAAGCAAAAGTAGTGAAAATTGGTCATTGTATAAAACAGCCAGAAAATCAGTACAACGACTTGATTATGAAACCAAGGAGACCTTGAAGAAGACGAGTGTGGTCTACCGTTACAAATGCCCCGTCAAAGGATGCCTCGGCAAATACGTCGGTATGACCTCCATGCGTTTCTCCAAGCGAATCTCCTGCCACGCTCAAGAAGGAGCCATCTTCAACCACGCCAGGACTGCTCATAACAAACGGATAAAGAGAAATGATATTATTCCTAATATCGAAATAATAGACCAGACAACGGATCTCGACTCTGCGCCTCTTAGAAGCCCTCCATATAGGCAAGGAGAAACCCAATCTTAACATCACCCAAGAAACGTTTCTCCTTCCACCGCCGCCCGGAGAGCAGCGAACGACCCCCGACAATACCAGGTGATCAGGAGCCCCCACGGATGACAGGATTCCCTGCTAGGGACGGAATTCCTGTCGTTCCATTCCCCAGGCACACTACTGTGGCGCTCGCACGAGAGAATCCCCGAGACCTTCGAGGCGAGATCCACGACTTCGTCCCAAGACCGGCCCGACCAATGAGAATGCAACTCTAGGTCCGAGCCGCTATAAATACCGCCCCACAGAATTCCTTGCTACAGTCTCTTCAAACGACTCGTCCGAGGATGACCTGCGAGAAGGTCGAAACGTTTACGTAATACCAGATATACCAGCTATACCAGCACCAATACCAGCCCTTAAATCCGAAGACGAACCCGGCACCGAACTGAACTACGCCTACGGAATAATACCAGCACTGACGACGACCGCTGCTTGACCTGGACCTGATATCCTGTTCCAATAAAAGATTACCTTCAACATTTATGATTTTTGGAAAACTCCCAATATGAATATTGGTCAGTTACTCAAAAAAACATTGCTGAGCCTGAGAAGCGAATTGCGAGGAGAATAGAAAAAAACAATTATATAAAAATCAACTCGCTTAATTCTGCCATTCTTTTTAACAATATTATTATTATTATTATTATTATTATTATTATTATTATTATTCTTATTATTATTATTATTATTATTATTATTTTATTATTATTATTATTATCATTATTTAATTTTTTGTTTGCTCTATCACAGTCCTCCTATTCGAACATGTTTGAAAGAGAGTCTTCTACCTAAATATGTAAGGACCTGGATACATTAAGGCTCGGTGTGTACTTTTGATCTGCTGATGCGAATAGCGTTTCGTCATGGAGGGTTCACAGAGTCTCTCTCTCTCTCTCTCTCTCTCTCTCCGTACAGGCAGGAAGATATATTCTGAACTCTTTCTTCATGTACTAGGTTGATTGAAAGTATGTCGTGGAAACACAGAGGTAGCCCAAAATGTATATATTCTTTAAAGATGTTACATCGTGAGATAGGTTTTGCAGAGAGAGTTGGATGTCTATCACAGACGAAAGGAGAAGAGGAAGTGATCTACCACAGATTGATTTACAAAGCGATAGGTTAGCCAACCTAACAAAAACACACGTGTACGAAACCGAACACCTCTTTTAGGTTAGAGAGCTCATCAATTTAAGTTCTCATGAGAGCCAAAGTAGGTTCCCATGCAAGAGGGTTGACGTTCGTATTTTCTATTTATTCTTAGCTAGCCTTCACAAGCATCCTGTGACTGTGGGTTTTTGGCATACTTTCTGGGTTGACCCCTGAACTGATTAGGTGGTTATTCGTTTCTTCTAAGTAATGTCCTACACTACTTTTATCATGTAATTTCCGATCTTGGCAAAGTTTTCTAACACGCACTGAGAGATACAAGAGATGCGTGTATGTTGCTAGTACAGGTTTACGAGAATTATGTTGGGTGGCTTGAATAATATCATGGTTCATGAGACAGGTAATTGGTTTTTAATGTGTTGGAAGATTTGTAGAATTTTCCTTTGATAAACATGCCATTCTTAGCAGGAGCTAAAACAATGTTTTGAATGCATATAGATGGGTATCCTACAATTACAACTGGATACATATCAATGTGTTGTACAACAATAAAGGTATCGGTAAGCGTGCGCTTTCCCACCTTGTACTGAACCTGAGTTACGTCTACAACACTTAGTTCATTATTACCGATGCCCGATAGTCGGACTCCAGACTTCTCAATAGGGAAGTTTGAAAACAACAAGTGATGCGTCCGTAAGTCCATTATGTTATGTAGACTACCGGGATCGATAAACAATGTAAAAGGTTGTAGTTCTAGATTAGTAATTCACCGCTACTAATGATGGCATGAATTCTATGAAAATTCTATGGGATCCTGCACTGACTTTTTGGACGTGGTCGTGTGGTTCATAGGAAAATTCTGTTTCACACAAGTCTTGTAGATGATTAAATTAATTATTTAATTCAAAAGATGATGATATGGACGACCCAACATCATTCTCCCCCTTGTTGGAGTTATTTACGTGGTATTTGATTTGCTTTGGACAATCGGAAAATTTGGCTGACTTTGATTGCTTGGGTAAGAAGGATTAGAAACCGAGTTCCATGAAGACCGATTTGCTTGTTTCTGATACTGCACTGTGTTTCCTTGTGTTTCTTTCTTTTTGTAGTTATTTTGGATATTTCTTCTTATTATCATTTGCAACGTGCTGTGTATTTTTAGCATTACCCTGCGAATGGTTACTTGCATTACAACAAGCATATACGTGACTCGTGCTATTATGAATGGAGCAAAAACGCGTGCAGCAATCGTTCAATCATTTGCCCTGTTCTCTTAGTTAAAACAAGTTATCCGACCGTGTTACGCTAACTATTGTTTGCCTGCTGTGGTTTATTTTCATTCTTTGAAAAAGCTTAGACAAGAGAGGGGTCTAAACCTGCACATTTAGACATATGTTTCTTAACTTGTTTATATATGTCCAATTCTGTACTGGCGGGCATTAGCTCTTCATCAAAACACCGTATCAAGGCTTCTGGCAACATAGCTGTTATGAAGGTTAAGTATATAAGCCTGACAAAATCCTTTACAGCTATTCCTTGCCACTAACCCAATTTGATTGATTAAATTTATCCATGTATTCATTCAGACGGTCTGCAATAAGTGCCGCTCTATCAAGCAAGCTAAGATGAGTCATAGAGACAAGATTATAATATTACGTAATGCCAAAACACTCATCCATGCTTCCTCGTTGCCATATACTGACGTAGTTTAACTTTAAATTCCTCCCATGTTTTTTTGCTTCTTGAAAGAAACCACCCCTAAGGTATGACCCAGCATCCCATTTTGCAAAATCATGAAGCTTTTAGCTTCCTTTAGCTGCAGGGAAGGCAATGATATATATTTAGCTTTCAATGAGCATCCATTGATGAGATCTAAGATTCTACCCACTTAGTAAAATCCATTAATGAGCCCTTGTAAAGGAACGATAGTTGGGATATCGCTGTAACTAAAGTTACAACTGGATTACTGGATGAAACCGGTGCAGATGCCCCGAGGAAATGGCGGTAGCCATTTGGAGTTAGTTCTTATGATCACTACCCCATTGACAACCCTATCAAAGTACCCATACGAATAGACACATCCACTACGTAAACGCATATGCTATGTAAAACTCAATGAGGAACAGAAATGATATGGTTTCACAATTATAAAATGATAATGTTAGGCACATAAGATATAGTAAAATATTTCAGTAATTCCACTAAAAAAGAAGGGTTGGCATAAATGACAAAGATAAAATCCTGCAAGAGAATGTTAGCAAAAATGATAAAAATAGATCCCTGCAAGAAAAGTAAGATTATCAGTAGTCTCCTGACTCACCCAGGAACAGCGATCTGTCGATCTGTGCAAAGTGGCTCGATCAATTCTGGCTACACAATGAATGAATAAAGTAGGTGTACTTAACTTAGTTATATAGTGATTCCCCAATGTTGATATGTGACGTCATGGATCAGCTGGTGTCCGCCCTTGGCCTAGGATCACTCGCATTGACACAGATTGGAGGTTCTTGAGATGTGCTTGTTTGTAGAACAGCTGATTCCCATTCCGGTGCTATGTTGATGATTCTTCTCGGAAGTCATGTACGGCGATTGTTGTTGAAGTTTCACATTATCGATGAAGGACGAGCTTATGATGATGAAGCCAGTTGATATAATGTATGGCTACTATATTTGATAGTATAGCTGGATTCACTCCAAGGAAGATGTTGTAGGATATGTTGATCTCTCATGGCACTACAACGCCGCTGCCTGTCGTACGATGAAGTCTTGAGTGGCTGTATGAAGATTCTTCCATTTTGACATTGTAGAAGGTTTGCGTTATATGCTAAAGTGTTTATATCTGCTACCAACTATGTACCACTATTTGCTGCTGTTAGCTGCCACCGATTATATAACTACTAGTCGCTGCCACCAATTACGTAAGGACCTGGATACACGCAGGCCTCGGTGTGTACTTTTGATCCGCTGATGCGAATAGCGTTTGGTCATGGAGGTTCACAGAGCCTCTCTCTCTCTCTCTCTCTTTCTTCTCTCTCTCTCTCTCTCTCTCTCTCTCTCTCTCTCTCTCTCTCTCTCTCTGTACAGGCAGGAAGATATATTCTGAACTCTTTCTTCATGTTACTTTGGTTGATTGAAGATATGTCGTGGAAACACAGAGGTAACCCAAAATATATATATTCTTTAAAACTGTCAATCACAGACGAAAGGAGAGGAGGAAGTGATCTCCCACAGATTGATTTACAAAACAATAGGTTAGCAAAGCTAACAAAAGACACGCGTGTACGAACGAACACCTCATTTTGGGTTGAAGACAGCTCATCAGTTTAAGTTCTCATGAGAGCCAAAGTAGGTTCCCATGTAAGAGGGTTGACGTTCATGTTTTCTATTTATGCTTAGCTATCCTTCACACACCCTGTGACTGTGGTTTTTGGCATACTTTCCGGGGTTGACCCCTGAGCTGATTAAGTGTTTATGCGTTCTTCTAAGGAAGGTCCTACATTACTTTTATCATGTAATTTGAATACTACATATCCACCAATGTACGTCTGCATGACCTGTCAACAAGAAATGAGGGACGGCACCAGGAGCTTCAGGACATCCCTCCTACAGTGGCAACTTACAGCAAAGACTACCAAGCTGCGTGCCCTGCGAGAGGAAGCTGTGAAACTGCAAGAAAGAATGGGACATACTACGAAGCCATGAACAGTACCAGCAAGCAACCTCACAACGAGCAAAGTAGAAGGAGGCCCTGGCGCACCCCACCCTGGATGCTGCAAAGATGGTAGTCCTTACAGCGATTTTGACAACCCCGAAATGACGACAAACCCAGAAGATGAAGATAGCCCCGAAGAAGCCCCAGTTCCTGGAGATAACTTGTCGTACCCTGAGAACATTGCTACCTGCCTTGCCCACCTATGGGACAAGGATATGAAAAGGCGAATGCAGGACAGCATGCATAAGCTGATTTCCCTCAATGGCGGCAAACTCTGTATGCCACAACAATCCAGAGTTACATTAACCTCACCAACTATTGAACCAACCCTGGATCAAGATGCCTTATTAAGACTCAGACTAAATTGGAATTTCGTCTCCAAACCCAAGCCACATGAAACAGTTAGGTTAGAGATCGAGTTACTGCTGGACTCCTTACAGCAATATGAAAATTGCAACATTATTAGAACGACTTACTCCCTTCAACCCCTTCTTCTTGCGAAGCTCTCACGGAACAGGGATCCTACAGTAGTGGTATCTTCTCCTGCGAATTGAAAGAGGCAGTGAAGGAGTTGAGGGCAAAAAAAGAAATCACAATCTTGTCCGACGAAACCAAGTTCGAGCGCTTGATGAAGAACCCCACCGAAGACATTGAGAGAGAAGCCAACAGTATCATCAGTACTGTAAATGCCACAAACAAACGCCGTACATCTCCCACCTATCCTTGGGAGACTACAATCTGGAATACCCTTTATGGCAATGTAAAAACTCACAAAATGGAAACCCTCTCCAGCCTATTGTAACGCCAAATGCCAGCCCCCACCTACGCCCTAGCCAAACGTCTGAACCATATTTTGACTCCATGCATCCCGAGTAGCTATAACCTACATTCTTCAGCAGAATTCCTTGAAGAGAGTTCGTGACTCCCGGAAACAGTATCATCGTATCGCTGGACATGGAATCATTGTATACAAAACGTCCAAGTTGATGAAACTATGGACATAATTTTAGACCGTGTCTATAGGGACCAATCCACCCCACCACTTAACATCCCTGAAGCTGCCTTGCGAGCCCTCCTCAAGATTTGCACGAAGAAAGCCCCCTTCTCCACCCACAGAGGCCAAGTGTTCCGCCAGAAGGATGGTGTAGCCCCCGATGGGATCCCCTTTGGGCATTCTATTCGCCAACTTTTACATGGGAGCAGTGGAGGTAAGAGTCTTCGGGGAAATATGACATCCCCGCAAGTATGCAAGATACATAGACGACATCTTCGTTCAAGCCGATGATGAGGAATAGGTAGAAGCTCGTCCAGCAGCATGTTCCAAAGGTGCAGTGTGCTGAACTACACCGTCGAGTTCAGTACCAACGACCAGCTCCCCTTCCTCGACGTCCTTGCTAGTAAGACCGAAAATGGCCTTCAGACTTTGGTCTACAAGAAGAAAACCAACTTGGGCATGTGCCTCAACGTGACAGCGAATGCCCCGACAGATTCAAGAGTATGACTGTCAGGGCTTTTGTAAGGAGAGCTCTTTCCTACTGTTCTACCTGGCAGAGCACCCACCTAGAACTAGACTGTGTCTCGCAGATGCTCGTCAACAACGGCTATCCCAACAAACTCATCAACAAAGAAGTGAGAACAGCCCTGGACAGTGGTACAACAGATGTGAGGCCCCACAGCCCCAGCCCCAGGACAACATGAAGATCTTCTGCAAGGTTATGATGCATTCACAGTACCGTGAAGCATGAGAAGGCCATGAAGAAGACCATTATGGAAAATATCTTCCCTACTAGGGAAAACAATCCATCGATTTCGTAATTTATTACAAGAACCACCAAACTAGGGACCTGAAAATAAGTAATAACCCAACTCAGCCAGTGGAGACCCTTTGAAACAGACTAATGTGGTATACCAATTCGTTTGCCCTGCCTGCGGATGCCCCGGCGCAAGAGGGTCTCCTGCCATGCACAGGAAGGGGCCATTAGGAACCATACTTCGGCCGTGCATAATGAAGCCATCTCCCGCGACGGAATTATCCAAAACACAAGGATAATCAGGAGAGCGCCGGACCAGAGACGTCTCCGCCTTGTGGAGGCCCTCCTCATTCGATGGGAAAAGCCTTCTCTGAACACCACCCAAGAAGTGCTCTTCCTCCCCTCAATCGTACGAAGAAATATACCAAACTATGGAAATACCAGAACGAGAGAAGACACCAACCAAGTCATACCTGATCATACCAGTCGCCCGGCAGCAGATGAAATTTCGGCCTGCCGTGACGTCACACAGCGTCCAGCCATGAAAACAATGAAAACGGCTTCGGCTCGCAGTCACGATACGCCCGCTGGCGTCACAGTCAGTTTAGATTGCAACAGCGAGAGCTTCAACGCTGAAAAGTAGCTTGAAGATTCCTTCCAGCCACCAATAGCAGCAAAGCACTGCACCCCCGGCCAATGAAAACTCAGCTATCGGATACCCCCGGTTGACTATAAATTACGGAAGCACCGAAAATATCATCAGTCTACTCAAAAAAACCACAGCCTTGAAAATATCTGGTCGAAAATTTCACTTGGATGTGTATTGTGCCTAGAATTACATTAATCTACGGACATTGTACTCGACATTTCAATACATATGAACTCGTAAATTCTTTTATCTTGACTTTTCATATGTATCGAATAGAAACGTTACTCACAAACCTAAACATTACTGAAAAATCCGTAATAAGGAGAATAGAAGAGAACTTCTATAAAATAAATGCAGCTGCAGCAGCAACTCTTCTTTAATAAACTATTATTATTATTATTATTATTATTATTATTTTTTTTTTTTTTTTTTTTTTTTTTTTTTTTTTTGCTCTATCACAGTCCTCCAATTCGACTGGGTGGTATTTATAGTGTGGGGTTCCGGGTTGCATCCTGCCTCCTTAGGAGTCCATCACTTTTCTTACTATGTGTGCCGTTTCTAGGATCACTCTTCTGCATGAGTCCTGGAGCTACTTCAGCGTCTAGTTTTTCTAGATTCCTTTTCAGGGATCTTGGGATCGTGCCTAGTGCTCCTATGATTATGGGTACGATTTCCACTGGCATATCCCACATCCTTCTTATTTCTATTTTCAGATCTTGATACTTATCCATTTTTTCCCTCTCCTTCTCTTCAACTCTGTCCACCCCATGGTATTTGCAACATCAATGAGTGATACTTTCTTCTTGACTTTGTCAATCAACGTCACGTCTGGTCGTTTGCACGTATCACCCTATCCGTTCTGATACCATAGTCCCAGATGGATCTTTGCCTGATCGTTTTTCTATCACTCCTTCAGGTTGGTGCTCGTACCACTTATTACTGCAAGGTAGCTGGTGTTTCTTGCACATGGCTCCAGTGGAGGGCTTTTGCCACTGAATCATGCCTCTTTTTGTACTGGTTCTGTGCAAGTGCCGGGCATTCACTTGCTATGTGGTTTATGGTTTCATTTTTCGTCGGATTGCACTTCCTACATATGGGAGAGATGTTATTTCCGTCTATCGTACTTTGAACATATCTGTTCTTAGGGCCTGATCTTGTGCCGCTGTTATCATTCCTTCAGTTCCTTCTTTAGCTCTCCCCTCTGTAGCCATTGCCAATTGTCATCGCTGGCTAGTTCTTTAGTCTGTCTCATGTATTGTCCGTGCATTGGTTTTTGTTGGCCAGTCCTCATGTTTCTTTCTGTCTTTCTCCTGTCTCTGTAATTTATGGGTCTTCGTTCTACCTTTATTAGTCCTTCTTCCCATGCACTCTTTAGCCACTCGTCTTCACTGGTTTTCAGATATTGCCCCAGTGCTCTGTTTTCGATGTTGACGCAGTCCTCTATACTTAGTAGTCCTCTCCCTCCTTCCTTTCGTGTTAGTATAGTCTGTCCGTATTTGCTCTTGGGTGTAGTGCTTTGGGTATTGTCATTTGTTTCCTGGCTTTCTGATCTATGCTGCGGAGTTCTGCCTTCGTCCATTCCACTATTCCTGCGCTATATCTGATTACTGCACTGCCCATGTGTTTATGGCTTTTATCATATTTCCGGCGTTGAGTTTTGACTTGAGTATCGCCTTGAGTCTCTGCATATATTCTTTCCTGATCGTGTCCTTCATCTCTTGGTGTTTTATATCTCCTCCTTCCATTATTCCCAGGTATTTGTATCCTGTCTCATCTATGTGTTTGATGTTGCTCCCATCTGGTAGCTTTATCCTTCAGTTCTGGTTACTTTGCCTTTTTGTATGTTGACTAAGGCGCAATTTTTCTATTCCAAACTCCATCCTGATGGTCCCCAGATACAATCCTTACAGTCTGGATTAGGGTAGCTATTTCCTTGATGCTCTTACCATACAGCTTGATGTCGTCCATGAACATCAGATGGTTGATTTTGTTGCCTCTTTTCTTGAGTTGGTACCCGGCATCCATCTTCTGTAGTACTTTTGTCATGGGAATCATGGCTACTACGAAGAGTAGTGGGGACAGTGAGGTCGCCCTGGAAGATCCTCTCCTGATATTAACCTCTGCTAGTCTTATTCCAGAGCTTGTAAGTATTGTATTCCAGTTGCGCAGTGTATTTTTGAGGAAGCTGATGGTATTTTCCTCCGCCCCATATATTTTCAGGCATTCTATTAGCCATGTGTGTGGTATCATGTCGAAGGCTTTCTCATAGTCTATCCATGCCATGCTTAGGTTGGTTTTCCTTCTCCTACTGTTCTTCTTACCATTTTGTCTATCAGGAGCTGGTCTTTTGTCCCTACTTCCTTCTGCAGCCTTTCTGTTGGTGGGGGATGGTGTTTGTCTCCTCTAGGTAGTTGTATAGCCTTTCACTGATGATACCTGTTAGTAACTTCCACATTATTGGTAGGCAGGTGATAGGCCTGTAGTTACTGGCTATATTTCCTTACTCTTGTCTTTTTGGTACTAAGGATCTTCTTTCCTGTGGTCATCCATTTGGGTGCTTGGTGATTTGAGATACAATGCTGGAGTTGTTCTGCTATTCGTGGGTGTAGGGCTTGAAGTTTTTGAGCCAGTATCCATGGACTTCATCGGACTGGGCTTTCCAGTTTGGCATTTTCTTAGTTGGTGTCTGA
>NC_087210.1:23511130-23513344 GCF_015104395.2 Macrobrachium nipponense
TCTGGCTGATATTTTGATTAAATTATCACTCCTGGAAACATTCGGATTATGTGACTATTTTCTGTGCATCGGAAACATTTTATTATTAAGCTGATATTGCAATGTACTGGTAAATATCCTAACAGTTCCCCGTCTTTTCTATTTCCCAAGAGAATTCAAGAATAAAACTGGATGTTGCATCCCTCCCACTGGACGGTTCTGTCAGGTGAAAAATTTTGTCATTTCTCTGTCCATATAGCGCTCTCTCTACAACTAAAATGTTCAAATACGAAAGATTCTTACTTACGTGCAAGAACAACAAATGTTAGTGTTGATTCTCTTTCTTTATGAAGCTTTTAAATTTTCATATTTTATGACAACATAAACGGTCATTGCTCTCTCTCTCTCTCTCTCTCCTCTCTCTCTCTCTCTCTCTCTCTCTCTCTCTCAAGAGTTTAGCGATACTGCTTTCATAACCATAAGTTTATATAGATTCACATCAACCGTGCCTTTGATGTCTAGGCCAGTCCCTTACGACGCTCCAAATTGGGTTGTTGATAAGCCAGTCACAGGGTTGGAAACTCTCAGGCCTCTCTCGAGAGTTCATATGGGTAGGATCTATGTTCAACCTCTCCTGAGGGATACGGTCTTTCGGGAGAGGTTGGAACATACATCCTGCCTAGACGTCAAATGCACGGTTGATGTGAATTTACTATACTAGTACTTGTTTATCAGAGGGCTTCTACAACTTAATTAATTCAACTCCTCTTGTCCGCGTATTTGACCCTTTCTATTTTCGTTGCATTCACCTGTAAACTCCAGCCATTTGAACTTGATTTAGCATAATATAGAGACATTTGTATGGAATTATTGTACCTTTCACTTTATCTGCTTCGCCTTTTTCTTCGACAGTTTTATTTGCATCGTGAAAACTTTCCGTGTATCATCTAACACGATTTTAACCTTTTTTTTTTTTTTCCTGTTTAGCCTTTTCTGCTTCATTTTGTCCATGTTTTTTTTTTAAAACTATAAAGACATACAATCGTCTTTATTGAATATCATATACTATTCTTTCATTTGATTTATTTCTGCGCTGAGTTACTATTATCTGCAATTTCTCCGCCTCGCTAAATATCTGGCGCTGATCCTTCTAGACGTCTTTTGTCTTGCAATGCCATAGGATTCATTTTTGCTTACACAGTTTTGTTTCATTATTGCTGCAATTTCATTTCATTTTATTTCTTCAGCGGTCATGTTTGGTATCACTTCATGCTCATCAATGATCATTTAAATCGTATTATTTGCGGGCATGCACACCCTGTATAAAGATTTATATTTCACTTTCTTTATTTATATTAAAATAACACTAAAAAATAGACGTGGACATTTCTGGGAATTTTCTATTGAAGAGATAAACCCAGTTGCGTTATTAAGAGCAGATTATGGTCAAGTTTTTTGTATTAAAGGAGGGAATTAGTCATTACTCTTCCTTCTAAATAAACGGGATATTAGAGGGCCGTTAAAAGAAGCTATTATGCTATTTTTCTCTCTTATCTAATATAATTTACAAGTAGTTGACTTTTCAAAATAGGTATGGTTTTTATATGGGAATATTTTTCTAATTTCTATGTAAATATGTGCATGGCTACAAACACTTGCAAAAATTAGTATGTAACACATTTCTCAAATATTTGATAAATTGATTTTGAAAATGAATTACAGCTATGGAAATCTAATGAACTTCATTTTCCTTAAATTTTCCAAGTTAATTTTGTTAATTTTTTTATTTCTATCTCTTTCATTGCTTCCTCGGCATTTCTATCGCTGTACCTCCCCCCCGTCCTTCAATATGGCACTGCCACGGGAAATGTTATAAGTAAGTTTCAATTCTCGACGCTGCTTAGTATTTCTTCAGTCATTTACCCTGTTGTAACTTCATCTTAACTGTGGACGCCTTCATTTCCTCAGCTCATTTGACTAGCCTTGTTTGTATTGCGTGTCAACTGATTGCTTCACTAAAAAAATAAGATGAAATATAAATGTTATTAAATTTTATTGTGACGTCTGCAACGTTGAACATGTTTTGAGTCCATTATCGATCTGTATATAGCCGTTGTAATCTTGCTTATGATATTATTTTAAATAATTACTCTAGTGAATCGCATACGGGTAGCTTCGCAAAGAAGCTAAATTTTACTTACATTCGACCCGTATTGAAAATATAATGTTGTTTGT
>NC_087210.1:23513844-23526344 GCF_015104395.2 Macrobrachium nipponense
CTGCTGCCCATGATATTCCAGATTGCCAAGTTTCCGCGTTAAGGACTGTTATGGATTCGAAGCAGTTTGTTAGTGTGATAATTTAAAACCTGCATTGCAGGAAACGAACATTAATTAACTGTCGATATGAGGAACTCGACCTCTGGTTCCTATTTTAAAGGGATTCAACTTGACATTCGATGCGGCATCGAAAAGCTGCTTGTTTATGAAAACCATAAATTAACTGTTACCGAAACCGCTACTACTTGCCGTGAACTGGAGTTCCTGCACCTTTATGACTATTTGGTAAGCATTTTGATTAGAAAATTTAGCTAATGATGAAAAACTCACATACATGAAGATCGGAAGTTTACTTACACAATACTTCCAACCGTTCACAAATGGAAAATCTCCATTTTGTCCCATTCACGTCATCATTCATTATGTATATATATATGAATGAATGTATATATATATATATATATATATATATATATATATATATATATATATACATATATATATATAGTATATATATTATTATATATATACTATATCTATATATATATATAGTATATATATATATATATATATATATATATCATATATAATATATATATATATATATATATATATATGATATATAGTGATATATAATTATATATTATATATATATATCATATATACCTATATATATATATATATAAATATATATAGTATATCCTATATATATATATATATATAATATCATATATATATATATATATATATATATATATATATATCATAGTATATAATTGTATGAGTTGCAAGAGCCTGAATCCTCAGAGCCTTAATACAAAATGCATAATAACATGTCATTTTGGCATCTTTAGACAACCCCTTGCTCCCAGTTTCTATAATTTAGGATTTTCTAAGGCTACATGACAACAATTATAGTTTGTGACAAAGTGATTAAACCTCTGTAACTTTATTAAGTAAAATGTTAAAATCGAGACCTATCCATCATGGCCGATATTATTTTTACTGAGTCGGAATTCGATTTCTGTTCTTCAACGACCGGAAAATATGACAAAAGGAGTAAACGAAAATATTAAAAGAAAAAAAGCATTAGTAAGATCGTAAGAGATTTGAAGCTCTGACTTGCTCCCCTCGTATTTCTTTTTTAGAGGTAATCCAATTTCTCTGGTTGGGAGACTTTTCAATTTTTGACCCCGGGCCAGTCAGTCCCCTCGAGGTAAGGGTCGATGCAGTTTAGAACTTTATTGAGTCTCTCGACCGTAAGTGTATTCCAGCCATAACAATAACGTAACGCGAAATGTCTTTTAAAAATACTTTCTTGAATAGGAACCGAGTGAAGGCCTTATACAATCTGATAGCATCACTTTCCTGTTTTCCACCGAGGTTTAGTTATCGGTTATTACAATTTGGACTTTTTTTGTGAAATATTCATTCTGTCGTTATTCCGAATTAACTGTAAAGCTACTTTCAACACATGCATGACAAACAGGTGGCATTTTTTGTCGATTAATATATAAAAAAAATATTTTTGTACCTGAAGGATTTTTTCGCTTTATGCATCTTTTTCTTTATAAAGAAATGTTTTGTTTCCTATTGATACAGACAGTTTATTGACATTACCGGGTATTTCATTAGTGCCTTCTCTTTTTCATTAAAAAAAACCTATTATTCGACATCAACATGAGTTAGCAGCATGAATCTTGATTACATTTTCATATGTCTTTCATCCATTTTGTTTTCACGGGACGCCTTAACCGCAGTCTACTTTTGTAGTCAGATGTTTTGCAGGGATGTATCGAAATTGATATACTCTCATCGTCCTTACCCAATAAATAACTTTTCCCCTAAGGACCTTATTTTTTAACATTTGGGTCAATTATTTATCCAGTCTATTTCATTTTTCTTTTCTTTTTTTTATTTACAGATCTTCTGTTGACTTTAGCAGTTTCATCAAAATAACGCTGAAACTAATGTTGTATATATTTTTCATATACATGTAAATAATTTCTTAGACATTTAGATGCATCTAAATGTCTTTTTCCTCATTGCACCTTAAACCGACATTCTGTAATCATGTGTGCATGTTTGTTTTGTAATATTGATAAGACCACTATCTAGAAACCAATTTAAAGCCCCGTCTTCCTTCTTTGACGATTGACCAATTCTCGTTTCTTGCCTGCAGGATGATAGACAATGCCAAGGAATTTATTAGCAATTTGCTACTCTCTAGCAATTTGGAGGAAGATGCACTGATATACTAAATTTGGATTCATCCAAGGTTAGAGCCCAACCTGCCGCTCACAACCGGTGTATCAAGCACCTTGAGGTTCTTGGAGTCAGACTAAAGACATTATTGAAAAAGAATGTCCCACACAAAAAGGAAAAGGCGGATGGTGAAAATAAGGTGCTTATTTCTATATTACAGACCAAAAGTGTGGGGGCACATTTGGAACGTACTTCTATCCTTGGGGTTGAGACCTATGTACTTTCTGGAACCTCTCTTTATCTTACCGAAATTCGTACACTAGGATTATAAAACCTACAATCAGTTTACATAAAGGAGTAAGCCTCCATAGTAAACCAGACACCATTAACATATAGTCTATGTTCTTGATAGATGAATCGACGATGGCCCCTCTAGTAAACTCCCGAGATGTATAATAGTATTGCACCTAGCCCGTTTTTTTTTTCTGCCATGCCCCTACGTTAGGTTAGGTTAGTTTGGGTTATGTTAGTTCCAAGGTGTTAACTGTAATTTGGGTGTGGGAAAGAAAATGAGACTATATTCAAGAAAATTATCAAGAAGCCTCTGTGGTTAGTTTTTAAGACTTTCTCTCTCTATCTCTCTCTCTCTCTCTCTCTCTCTCTCTCTCTCTCTCTCTGTGTGTGTGTGTGTGTGTGTTAACCTTCTACGAGGGAATAACATTACTCCATTTATGACAAAATGGTATTAACTCTCCAAGCGTTATTTACAACACAAGTCCCATGTCCATTTTCATCGATTTTATTTCTGTGAGGTTTTTAACACTAAGTCATAATCAGATATAATTTAACTTAGCTTTCAGTTATTTTTTGTTGTGTCACGTCGTGTCTTATTATCATAATTGTCATAACGAGGCTTTTATTTTTCGTTAAAGTGCACACACATTTCATCATGCTTACCTTTTGCTAATGAAGGGAATTTTCTTGTATAAGTTGAGATATCTAATAAAAGTGCATACTATACATATATATAAATGTATACACAAACATGTAGTTTGACTAAAATTCTTTTTAAGAATATTATATGCGGCTAGGTAAGTGTGTCAAACGCTTGTGGACAGAGAGGCATACAATCTAGGAAAAAAGCAGTAGTCCTTTTGCTGTGATATTCATTTGAACCAGAATCGATTTTGCTTGTCATCCAATATAATATATTAAGCGTTTGATTTCATTGCTGAGGAAATATGTAACTGAGTAATAGATCTCTGAAATATACTACTTATGGCTCTGATTTACTTTATATATTGATACATTTACAGCTAAAAGAAAGCGTTGCATGATAAAAACGTACAACGAAAATAAAACAATACAGATGAACTAAAATGGACATCATTGTGTTTGGTAGCAATTATTAAAGAACTGAGATAATTTGCATACATAGAGTTGAACAAAACAAAGAATCTCCCTTAGGGAGATGGAAAAAGCAATTAATGTATGCAGTACCCTGAAGGTTTCTCTTGCATATCAAATGACAGTAGTGAATAAGTGAGTATATAAAGAGAAAGGGAATGGAATATGAAACAAAAGTAGATCGAATATAAGAAATAATGAATAATAAAAGAAAAAAAATCCTAAAGAAGTTAGACGGGATAAAAAGAGAGAAATAAGGTGTTTTAGAGAGCGTAGAATCTGCCATGTTTGTGTTACACTGTTAATATTGAAGGAATAGCATGATCTGCAGTTTTCAGCTTCTGTATTGTAAAACGAAGGGACATCTTGCCTTAATAAAGACGGATAATGAATGAGGGAATGTTATAGTAAAATCCGAAAGATACTGAACCACAGCAAAACTAAAATTACTGATCAGACGACCCAGTATTTCCATTCCGCTTTTCAAATAATTTTGAAGATTGGTTCAACTTTGATTTGTTAATATCACATTCACAGAACTTAAGGAAGCACCATTTCATTCTAAAAGGGCTTTTGGCCGGTGATTGCTCATAAGTCTTCGTATATTCAGAGATGATGTTTGTCATGCAACTTGCTTCATGTTCCTTGATCTGCCGCTGAAGGAATATCATTCCCCACTGTCAATTTAGAGAGTCATCTATTTGGTGCAGATGTGAAGGTTAATCATTTCGACATGTTAATGAAATCAAGTTCTGCGCCGCAGAAAAAAGTCAGTCACAGGAGAAGTTCTTGATAATAAATTAAGAAAACGGGCGTCAAGACTAATTGGGTAAAAATCAATCATTTATTTGTAAAACACCAGTGAAAATAAGATAAATGGATGTCTGCATACCGACTCATATAAATCAATACTCTAGATTATTCCGTTCAAGTTAGAATATTTAGCAATATACTACATGAATAGCGCCAAAAGTTTTCGCATTTTATTTACCTACATGAATACCGCATACATAGTTGCATTTGATTCAGGAATAAAATTTGTAACAATGGAATATATTTTCTTACTTAAGTGATATATGCAGATATCACTCAGTTAAAAAAAACGTTATATTGTTGAACACTAATCTTTCAAAAAATGCAACTACTTTCATTTTCCATATTCTCATTTGAACGGACTTATAGGTGTCGATGTGCAGTCATCTCATTCATTTTATTTTCACCGCTGTTATACCTACAAATTATTGACGTTAAGCTTGAAAGAGAGCTGGAAGGGGTAGTGTGGGGGGCGGGGTAGGGGGGGGGGGGTGGGGGGGGGGGGGGGGACGAATGAATACTTTATTAATCATCGTAGTTTCCATTAGGGAGTTATGTTTAATTTATTCACCGCCAGAATTTTAGATGAGATAATAAAGAAAGAGGACAGGTTCTTTGCCTTAGTAGATATTAATTACCATGTTAAAGAAGAATGAGGTAATGAGGTACAGTAGTAATGAGTAATTGAGTATTTAGCCTTCAAGATTAACTGGCCCCAGTTTAGCAGAAGGTAGTAACTTTCAAGATCTAATGTTTATATTTTCCTCAAATATTCCATTTGTATTTTAAAGTATTGTAAATAGGTTGTATTAATAAGTGGTAAACTAGCTCTTTTTGGGGAAAAGGTATTTGCCTTCATGACACAATCGTTATTTTTGTAGTTATTCTAACATATCAGCCAAAGAACCAAATGTTTTAGTAATGTAAACATCAAAAACGTTTTTGGAAGTGAATATTTTGAGTTTTTACTTGTTTGTCAGGCCATAACTGAACTTTTAAACGTTAAAAAGAAGAAACTGCACCACAAAGAAGTTTAAACCTAATGCAACAATTGGTATTGTGTGGTTATAACTGTGGGATTAAGAGAATGTTACTGAAGTCTGCTGGATAAACTTGCTGTCACTGATAGTCATCTGAGGGCTCAATAAATCTGTTATGGGTATTTATTTTTCAACAAAATAGTGTCCAAATTATCAGCCTACTTGTGGAAGACGACTGAGATGTAACTAGTACATTATAATTGATATAGGAAATGGCCTTTACTATTGCCTGTTTTCAAAACATTCCTTATAAGAATGATACCAAATGAAAAGAAGACAGGTTTTCGTTTCCTTTCCACAGTAAAGGCAAGTGAAAGAAAATCCGAAAGTTTTGAGGTGCATTAATTCCTTATGAAGATTTCAGGCTGTTTCAATCTCTCTCCTGAGAGCATTTTAACAATTTCGAAAGGAGACACTTCAAAATACGTTTTCCAGAATCTCTTAGAAAGGTAATTTTTCTAGAATGATAATGTAGTTAGTTTACGCAACTACTAAATCAAAATTTGACATATGAAACGAGGTAAAAAAACATAATGCAATTTCTGTTGTTGTTTCTTTTCTTTTATTATTAATTAGGATACTAGGAACTTTTACATTGCATCGTGAATGCGGTAACCGTAATTGTAAACATTTTTTCCCGACATGTGCTACATTTTTACTCTTTAATCCTGTATTTTCTATCACAAAGCGATCACATTTACGTAATGATTAGAATACTCGATAATTATTCATCATGATATCAGCTTTCTTAAATTTTGTCTGGTTGCAGTGACATTCACTGGTAACACTGACTTCTTTTCTAGAACTAGCCATTGCGAGAGAGAGAGATAATATATATATACATATATATATATATATATATATATATATATATATATATATATATATATATTATATATATATATACATATGTGTGTGTGTGTGTATGTATGAATGTATGTATGTATGTGTGCATGCATGGTTGTGTGAGTGTATATCTAAAGCCGGCTACTTTCAAGTCTGAAATAAGTTAATTAAATGAAACTTATCTTGCGCTGCCTGTTATTTGTGGTACATAATCTCTCTCTCTCTCTCTCTCTCTCTCTCTCTCTTCTAACTCAGAGTCTCTTAACTTCCTCCGTGCCTTAGTTTATTATGAAATCTTGCTGGATTAAACTTTAACCAAATAGATGACTGTTCTACAGCAATATAGGAAAAAAGAAATAATTATAAAAGTAATGATTAACATGTTACTTGCAATGGCTTAGAAGCAACTATTCACGGGAGATGAAACTAATACTGGTCTCTCAATTTTTTTAAGTGACTTCGAGGTTATCGAGAAGATAAAACTACAACTTAACTGAGAATGTTAAAAGTTCTGTCGTAAACCCGATGCAAGCGATACAAACTTTACTATTTGTATTGACTGCCTTACACAGCTAGAGTAAATAATATATTTGTTGAGAGAGAGAGAGAGAGAGAGAGAGAGAGAGAGAGAGAGAGAGAGAGAATATATTTATGGTCACTTTACCGTGCATAAAGGACAGTTGGCATAAATTCTGGTAGAACTGGAGAGAGATTGCAGTTCTATCTGCGTAGCCAAGAGGATGCAGTCTTTATCTTACTGTTTGGGCATTTTTTATAGCAGCAAAACAACTGCAGGGATTCCGACATAAAGGGAACGAAATAGAATTTCCTTCGTAGTTCAAGGGATCATAAGCCCAGAGATTTTTTTCCGTTTTTTTTTTCTCTCACTTTTATAAAGTTTATAAAATTTACGACTGGCTTTTTTGTTGGTATCCAATTTCCCGGTCAACTGGAATTGTTCGATATATATATATATATATATATATATATATGATATATATATATATATATATATATATATATAAACCTCCAGGGGATGTCCAAGTTTTATTCCAAGAATAATGGTCAGGATATTTAACTACCCTTGAGTCGTCCTTATATATATTTGACTACTTTTAATTGTATGTGCGAAACTTTTCTTGGAATAAAACTTGTCATTTTTACTCCTTGTATCATGGACATCCCCTGCAGGTTTTATGTGTATTTACTGACCTGATATATATATATATATATATATATATATATATATATATATATATATAATATATTATTTTTGCAATGCTAATGTTTGCTGGCTCGCTTACTTGTTAACTCGTAGATGATAAAAATACCTTCTTACTTTTATATTTAACAGCATTCTGTCTTCTTACTTGCTGTTTTTTTTTCTTCATTATTGAAACACAGTTTGGTTAAATATTTCAGTGTCTTTGTTTGATTAGTTTGCCGAAACATCATATACATCTTTAGAAACTGGTTGCCTGTATATCACGAGGCTGTTTAATTTTTCATGTTATTTTCATGTTATTGATTCTGTTCACAAAATCACGTTTTTCAAACCGGTTTTTCTTGAGAAAAATAACAAGGGAAAATGATGTCATTGTTTGCTCTGACTGTTTGGGGCTGGAAACTAATCTTTGAGCAATCCAGCCATTTCAGGTTTTTACCTTCGTTTCCTTTTTGGAAAATATGAAGTAAGAAAAAGAATTATATTCAGGATCTCAGATGTTTTTACCTCACGACATACCATACACTTTTGGCAGCTAAAATTCTCTACAAATTTACTGCAGATTTTTTAAGTTTCTATTTTTTCCAAGATCTGATATTGTAAAATTTTATATATATATATATATATATATATATATATATATATATATATATATATATATATACATATATATATATATATATATATATATATATATATATATATATATATATATATATATATATATATATATATATATTGTGACGAGCTGTCACATTAAATATTGCAAATATAAAAAAAGAATGATTAAAAATACAGTTTTGTATTTTCTGTAAACATTTTTGTAAATTGTTCTGTTCGTATTTAAGCACTTTTCTGTTCCTGTTTAAATGCTCCTTGAGAGACACTAGTCCAGTACTTTAAAAAGTTTACATTTGTTCTGAAAAGAATGTAACAGATGAGAGAATCACAGCTGTTCATACAGTCAACATCTGCTCGCTATTTTTTTATTGTGCTTAATTGTGGTGTAAAAGCGATTATTATTATATTAGTGGGTGCATTATAGTTTTTGTTATTAAAGTTAAATATTTGTCGAGTGTTTCCTTATTCTTGTGCCTGGATCTTGGTGTTTTTGGGTTATAGATTATTTATGAAGTGGTATATTAAGTGCTAAGTAAAGTTAAGTTTAAAGTGAACATAAATTCAGTGATAAACTGCAACAGACATATTTTGTTTTGGTGGTAATTCTTTTTTATTATTGCCCGCTGACTGGTATTATAACAAGGCCATTACATCGTTACCATACCACCTGGTAAAGAATATACTTGCAGTGGTGACAATATATATCAAACGGAATTGCCAAGTCTTCAGTGGTTTGATATTGTGAAAACGCAATATTTCTTCTTGTCATCTATTGCCACGCATGAGTATTGTTTTTGCATAGTTCTTAATTTAAGGATGTAGGATTTATACACTAATAGTTTTTTTTTTTTTTTGTTTTTTTTTTTTTTTTTTTTTTTTCTTTTTTTTTTTTTTTTTTTTTTTTTTTTTTTTTGTAGTGGGCATCTTAAAAACGTACTAAATAAATTTACTTAGTGAGGTCGACTAAGCTTGTTCGAACTTTTCGCGACATATTTTCAACGCTTGCTTTGCTTTGACATGAGAAAGACGATGACCAGGTTCATGTGTCTAAGACAAAAACTTACACAGACGTGCGCACACACACTCAGAGAGAGAGAGAGAGAGAGAGAGAGAGAGAGGGAACACCTGGAACTCATCGTCAAAACTGTAAGACCCAAATCTCAATCTCTCCCTCTCTCAAAGTAAAGTGATATTTCTGCTAACAGCTAATGATATTTGAAATTCTCACGTCGCTAAGTTGACTTACGGTACACTCAGCTGGAAGTAATTTTCTAAGCCACCTTTGTAAAGTAATAAAAAAAAAAACAAAAAAGTGCGGACAATCTTCATGCACATATTAAGTGGGCGATTCATGTAAATTGCGTTATACATACTGTATATATATGTATGTATATAGTATATCTGTTTAGTTTATTTATATATACATATATAAATCATATATATATATATATATATATATATATATATATATATATATATATATATATATATATATATATATATATATCTCAACAGCTTGTGAGTCACATATTTAAGGTTATTACAGAAAAGAATTGCACAAGAAAAACAGATTTTCTGATAATCTTTTTTAAAATACGTTTGATTTTAATTTAGAAGACTACCACCAGATGTAATAATTGGTAATTTTTGTGAACTATTGTGTAATTTTGCATTTTCTACAAATATGTTATACATATTATACATAGTCTTTCTGTTAATATTCAGATAATTATGATACAAACAAGAGGTAAATCGGAAACCGAAAAAAAAAAGCAAAGCATGGTTCTATTAAAACCTGAACTTATGTCCTTAGTACAGGTCGGGCATGGCAATTTTTCTTTCTCAATTAAAGTCATGTGTGCATATTCTATGTAGATTGGAAAGTGACAGGCTTTGCAGAAGAGGTCCTGATACATGGGTTTGCAATTTGGAAAGTGACAGGCTTTTGTAGAAGTGGTCCTGATACATGGGTTTGTAATTTGGAAAGTGATAGGGTTTTGTAGAAGTTGTCTTGATACATGGGTTTGCAATTTTGAAAGTGACAGGCTTTGCAGAAGAGGTCCAGATACATGGCTCTGCAGTTTTGGAAAGTAAGGGCAAACTATGTAGAAGTGGTCCTGATACATGGGTTTGCAGTTTTACCATAGATGTTTCATATCCTTAAAGATAACATTAGCTAGAATTCAAAATTGGGGATGGTAGATTGATGTTTGCAGATGTATTATTTACTGCAGAAAGTAAGTGAGGAGACACAACATAACCACATGATAGAGTTTGAAAATTCTTACAATAGGGAGGTCAGGAGTAAACGTGGCCGTGAGTTAGGTTGTACAATGTAATGATAGAGTTGTGAATGGTCGAATTAATGGTTGATGAGTGAAAGTAGTTCATTGGTAGAGGTATTTGGAAGTCAATAGAATGGAAAAATGCAAGATGAGAGATGAGGACTCACAGAATAGATGAAATAAGAAAGGTAGCAGGGTGTGAGCATATTGATTGTGGAAGCCAAGTCAAGTTTCCTTCAGTGGATATGAATGTAGTGTGATTTTTTACTTTAAATGGAAGAAATAAAGGGATTTCAACTCTTGGTGTGGATTTTCAGCGCATTATATATGGCATAATCAGAATGGAAAGGTCAAGGAATTTGGAGATAAAAAAGAAAACAAATCTTTATCAAAGTTAGTGTGGGTGAAATGATGGATTAGAATGCTTTGAGATGGTTTCGTCTTAAAACAAAAATCGAGATGAGTAGTGAAGGGAGTAAATAATGAGTGAGTGTAGGAGAGTAAGAAAGAGACGGAAGACCTGAATGAGGTGCTGTATATGGTGTGAATGTGGTAATAAAAAAAAGTTCGTTAATATTCAACAACGGTTTGCCGATTAATTTCGCGTCAGGACGTGTGTGAGAAGCTATACTCGTTAATCACAAAGGTACAGTGGCCATGAAAACTGAGCGAGCACAAGTATAATTTTTCTTCTATATTATGAGTTTCATTACAGCTTACTCATTATATTTTTCATGTTCTCTCTCAATATACTGCAAATACAGACACCTGGCAAAGATGCAAATTAATAAGTCTGTGATAAGAAAAGCTTCTTGCGAAGCCAAATCCCCAAGAGAGTATATAATTCTATATATAATGGGTATTTACTGATTTCAGAAACTCACATCATTTTCCAATCCTGTAGTCTGTTTAGCCCTTAAAGTAAGGAGTAGGTGACCCTATATGTTGGTATTTAAATAGAGTTGTTTTTTGCAGTTTCCATATTCAGTCATTAAACAAGCAGAAATGTTTCGGCTGTTAAAAAAGGTTTTGAATAATCTGAGATATGAGTTTTCAACCTTCCAAACCAAGGTAAAGGCGAGATCTCTTTTGAGTTATTTCAAACAGAAGAGAGAAGGCTTAGCCAAATAGAATTTAGACCCACTGAGACCGCGTCACGCCTCAAGAATGTAAAAGACTGTAATGAAGGCTTTCTCTCTCTCTCTCTCTCTCTCTCTCTCTCTCTCTCTCTCTCTCTCTCTCTCTCTCACTTCCTTGCGTACACTGCAAACGGTGTTTTTCATAATTTTTCTGTAAATTTTATTCTCGAGGATATTCAGTTAGGATGAGAAATCCTTATGCCCAGTTGTGATACGAAGTTTTTATTTTTATGACAAGTCTCTTTAATTAGAACATGAAATGCACCGAGAGCGGAGACCACCCTTACTTCCTTTCGAGGTCGTGAAAAATGAAAGGCTTATTTGGATCTCGCTTAATTTATATATATATATATATATATATATATATATATATATATATATATATATATATATATATATATATGTGTGTTATATCACATTCCCGTGATTCATATACTACATATATCGAGCTACAAATGTCCTTTAATATCAAATAATGCTCTACCTCTACCTCTTGCGGTGGCGGGGTGGATTAAGGCTTCACTGACGTCCTGGATTTGAAGGTCTCGATGGTTCTCGCCCGTGAGCCGGATAAATCTATTAATCGCCTAAAAAAAAGAAATATCCCCTTCCATTCAGCATATATGAAAAATATAGTAAATTCCGAGGTAGAGCGAATTAGATATTAAAGGACATTTGTAGCTCGATTATTATATATATATAATATATATATATATATATATATATATATATATATATATATATATATATATATATATATATATATATACGCGTGTGTGTGTGCATGTATTTTCTATGCTGACTTGCATAGCTACTATTTTTTTTATTGTGGTGCAGTTTCTTTTATTTATTTGATATGGTTAACCCATTTTTTTCGTTTTATTAGTTTTGGCTATGCTCTCTTGTTATTTTCATTTTA
>NC_087210.1:23533844-23536344 GCF_015104395.2 Macrobrachium nipponense
TGGGATCGATGTGTCCAGGATTAAAAAGAAATGGGAAAACTGGAAAAAACGAAATAAAAAAACCAGTGCCACAGTAAATGTTAATAGCATTTTGTAGCGTAAACTAAACTTCCGTCCATAATCTGCAGGATTGTATGGATTGAAATATGAAATCACTAACTACGTAATAATATGCTTAGGAAAACAAATACTGATACACTGAACCACCAAAACAAATAAACAGGATATAGTATTAGGTTCATCACAAGAAATTCTCCTGCACAGACATAATGAATCATTAGGCCTTGTTCATTAATACAATAGTTGCTAAATCTCTCTCTCTCTCTCTCTCTCTCTCTCTCTCTCTCTCTCTCTCTCAACATTCCATCATCATTAAACTCTTGAATACATAACTATGTCTCCTTGGCCAATATCTCTTTTTCCTTGAATATTTAGTTAGAACATACCGACAATATATTTGAAACAGAGAAGGGGTCAATTAAGTGATGATTTTCTGATGCCGAATAACATTTGTCAACACTAGAATGATATGACGCGAACGACAACTATGATGGTCGTTTTAAAAACATTTCATTATAATTATTAAGCTTATCAGTAATAAGAAATGACATCGGTAAAAAGCATAATAGTTAGTGTTATAAAAATAGTATTTAATATAATATAATATAATATATATATGTATATATGTAAAAGAAAGGGAAGCAGCACCATTAAAGTTGGCTATGAAAATAACAACCATTTGAAGTAGCATGTAAAGTGCCTGGTTGACATCAGCAGTAATTATACCATATCCAGTATAAAAACGCGCACGACTACGCAAGTACGCATGGATGAGGAAAAAATATGAGTCAGCTAGTTATGAATGTGCGCAGACACACACACACACACACATGCATATTTATACATTGTATTTGTGTGCATATGCTATATAAGGCGCCTTGGTGGCGTGGCCGGTATAGTTTTGGCGTGCCACCTCGGTGGCAGCGAGTTCGATTCTCGGGCATTCCTTTGAGGGGTGGAGATGAGTATTTCTGGTGATAGAAATTCATTCTCGACGTGGTTCGGAAGTCACGTAAAGCGTTGGTCCGTTGCTGAATAACCACTGGTTCCATGCAACGTAAAAGCACCATACAAACAAACATATACTACAATACAATATATATATATATATATATATATATATATATATATATATATATATATATATATATATATATATATTATATATATCTCCTTTCTCTTACTTTTGACATATCTAATGTAGTTGCAAGAATCAAATTAATGTGAGACGCAAATTACTATATATATATATATATATATATATATATATATATATATATATATATATATATATATATATATATATATATATATATATTATTTTTCTTCGTGTGGCGTGGGGGGAGAAATATTCCAAGGGCAGATTCCTCTATTATTTTCATTGCTCTTTGAAACTAGACAATTTGTAAAGATACGTAAGAAATATTTAGTGGTATTGTAAATTCTGATATGAAAAAGCGTGGGGTAAATGAAGGGAAGAAATAAAATGAATATGCAATAGTACAGCATTACAATAAATATATTATATATATATATGTATATATATATATATATATATATATATATATATATATATATATATATATATATATATATATATGTGTGTGTGTGTGTGTGTGTGTGTGTGTGTGTGTGTGTGTGTGTGTGTGTGTGTGTGTGTGTGTGTGTGTGTGAATTTTTATCACATCTCCGCGATTCATATATATTCATCGAGCTAAAAATGTCCTTCCATATTCAATTCGCTCTACCTCGAAATTAATATATTTTCATATAGGTTAAACTAAGGGGAATTTTTTAGTTGATGATAATTTCGTCCTCTCGTGAGTTCGAACCAGCTCTCTGGCAACGGAGGACGAAATTCTTATCAGCAACAAAATTCTCCTTCGGTTAACATATATGAAAATATATTAATTTCGAGGTAGAGCGAATTGGATAATAAAGAAACCGCGACATAAGATAGGAAAAGTAAACGCAAAGAAGAGTAGCAGAAATGACAAGCTAATTTGAAGTATGACAGCAATACAAGCAAATAGACATGCAGTCATGTAGACAGACAGAGAGGGCGGAGATGTGATAAACCAGTACATCCTATCCAGCTTCCAATACCTAATCCTCATATGAAAACATCACACCAGTGATGTCCTCCAACATTAAACATTTAGTGAAAAGACTTCGTTTACAGCAAATGATAATTAGCGTAAGCTATGCAGATTCACAAAATAAGTAAATAACGAAACATTTAACAAAGAGCAAACATTCACGTCTGTTTCCCTTGGTATTCCGTAGATGCTTCTGAATAATACCAGAATGATTTTTCAAAATAACACAACGATTGATAAAAAAAAAAACAGTAAATTAATTACGGAGCTGCAGGCAGTTAATAATGAGAACATATACGCCATAATGGCCAACTTTTCCCTTGATGCTCTTTATCTCGACA
>NC_087210.1:23541344-23558844 GCF_015104395.2 Macrobrachium nipponense
GGTATATAAAAAACTTTTATTATATGTAATCGTGTCCGTCTAAGTGCAATAAGAATATATGTTATTCCACCGATGAAGAGAGTCATGCATCGACAATCAGGACATTATTGTCAAAAAGTGTTATCAATAAATAGTGGAACAACGTTTGCAACGAGAGAGAGAGAGAGAGAGAGAGAGAGAGAGAGAGAGAGAGAGAGAGAGAGAGAGAGAGAGTTATCTTCCTCCGCACTAAACACATGACTGCTTTACAATTTAACTGCCAGCGAGACACCCATGAGATTTTTCTATATAAGATACAACTTACCCAAAGCGAGTAAATTTTATCCAGATCACCTCTTTCAAACAGATAGGAACACAAATACGACGTAAGCTCAGCTCGGCCTTAATTATGAAATGATCTGTTAAAGAATGGATGTTATACATGTAGGAATGGTTTTGATGTCGAATTTGGAAAGTTAATATGTATTGACTCTATTTTATGATTCATTTTTGGACTTATCGTTTAAAGATGCATAATATTGAATTATTATATTCTTAATATGAAATTTACTTCTTGCATGAACCGACCATAGCTAGAGAGAGAGAGAGAGAGAGAGAGAGAGAGAGAGAGAGAGAGAGAGAATTTTAATGGTAAGTGATGGCCTCTGCTTCCTTACGCTGACGTTTCATGATTTCTTGTAAATTTGTTGCTCGCTTTCTTCGAGAATGGATAGGTCGTGTATTTCTAGGAATCTGTTTCGCAATACATCTACCTTCTGAAACTCTGGGTTATACAAGAACACGTGAAACATTTCTTGATAAAGGTTCGGCTGTCTGAATTTCACGTGAATTACTCTCCGTTCATGTTGTTGTTTATCATTTACTTCATTTCAGTTGTAGTAAATTTAGCTCGTTTACAATTGCAATAGCCGAAATCAATCAGTAATTTACGCAAAACTATCTCAGGAAAGACAGTTTATCAGTTTCAAATTGTAATGGAATGTTTTTATATACTAATTGATACTTTATTTCTAGAATAATTTTTTACGCATTTTGTTCCCCGTATTCTTCTTTTATTCCTCTAAATTTCCTTCTATGGTTTATTGGAGAACTCTACGATAAATTGAAACCATTCAACCATGAAAGTGCACTGAAGTTAGTTTCTTAGCAAGAAAACTTACTTTACACAGCCTTTTTTAAGTGAAATATCACTAAGGACAATAGAGGTGGGTAAAAGATGGGATCGCCGCAGCGGGGGTTACACCATCCCCCAGAATGGGGATTCTTGTTGAGTTATACTGCTCTAGTTTACCTAAGGTATTGTGGACTACATGTTGTGATAAAAATCTTAGGTGTTGTTTATTTACCCTCACAGCTTCTGCTGTTTGTGATCTGTGGAACCGGGCTTCTGTATGCACGAGGCTCTCTGCTTCCTAAAATGCTTACTAATTCTGCTTCTAGTATTGGTTTACGGTCATGGTCATCTACTTGGTGTTGAAATATTGCCCCTTGGTTGCGGTGAGCTTGCAATCGCCTGCTTATTAGAGTAGTAGTGGTGTGACCTATATATATTAATTGCTGAGGGGGTGGCATGTCCCTTCTGTGCTTTTTAAATTTGAATACTATGTTGGTCGACTCCTTTACTTTTCTACGGGGGACCGTGCCATCTCGCATCAAGGTCTAGAGAACTTGTTTCTCAGGGAAAGGGTGCTGTTACATGGGTGCTGACTAGGTTCGGGCGGCGGCCCTCGACACGTAAGGAAATCCTCTTGGCAATTAACCTCTTCATGGGCTCATCCTGGGACTGGCTGTGATATACGGACGGCTTTGTATAATACAATATGATGTTTCACGGTGAGGTACGCGTTGTCACTGGTGTGCTGGCATACGCTTCCAATTGTCTGCGTATGGAAAGATCTATTACAGTGGTTCTTAAAGTTTGTATTATCACGCCCCCTCTAAGAGTTGGTCCTTTCTTTCACGCCCCCCTTACATCTATGAGTAAAATCCCCTCCCAGGTTTAAAGGAAAATGAGACAAATGAGAAAGATAAGGGGTTTTGAGGGATAGGAAGGGAACATGGTAAGCCCGACGAGCCTAACTTAGAGTGGCTGAGTAGCTATGCATGAGGAACAATGAGTGATTGCGCGTCTCACGTACACGGCTACCACAATGTCAGGGCACTCCCCACGGGCGTTATGGCGCCGATCTACATTAGTGTTACGTTTTTGAACGCGGTAGTATTGCGCCTGTCTCCTTTCTCCTCAACATTCACATCCAAAAGGGGAAGTTGGCCTTCGACATCATAATTCAGTAGTGAAGTTTAGGCTAGTTCCTTTTTATTTTCAGCATCGATGGCATTAAGATGTCTATATATCCAAATACTTTGTAGGTCCAATATTATTGCGTATTCTGCCGGAGATGGATACATTAACATTTTAAACTCTTTGTCTTCATTGACGTTGTAATATCCATTCCTATATAATAAGTATAATATGTACAATTGTGCTCTAAGAATAGATTAAAATCCCGTCGTATTTTGGAAATTTATTAAAAACAGTTTTAAGAGCAACTGGCCTCCCCTTCAGATTATTTCAGAATTACAGAAAAAATTATAAAATAAAAAACAAGGGAAAGTTACAAACGTTGAGAGAAATAATGAAGTAGCCCCTTTCGGTCATTGCCTAACTGTCACTTTAAACAACAGTTGTCAAATTACATAACAGGACAACAAACTGTCAAACTTATAGTTACCATTATTTAGGTTAAAATTAGGTACTGCCCTAATGAGAGCAGACTCAACTCTCTTCCTTTTCCTATATATCTTAGTTGTAAATTAGTGACAAGTAATGTGATTTTCTTTAGGGGTCTATTAAGGAGGAATCGTTACTTACTGATTATAATCGTAAGAGCTCTCGTCCTTATTCATGGCGACAAAATGATCGTCTTTCATATCTCATTTCCTTGGAAAAAGACTTGAAGCTTGATAAGAATGATAACGTCTCTAACAGGACAAATCATCCCGATCAAAACAGCCATCACTAATGGTCATAATAACCAGCTTGAAGCAATTCAAAAGTAGTACTATGTTCCCTTCAATTACTGTGGTGTTTAGCCGGTTTTTACTGGCGCTTGCTTTGGGAAACCCTGCTAAAATGGGTGTTCCATTTTCCTAATATGTATGATCATTGTTTTTTCGCAGTTCTCCTAATAGCATTGCAATGCAAACTGTGTTCTTAAGTGTTGAAGTTTTTCATTCATATTTCTCTGTTCTCATGAGAGAGAGAGAGAGAGAGAGAGAGAGAGAGAGAGAGAGAGAGAGAGAGAGAGAGAGAGACCACCATGTTCAATGTTGTTTCTCCAAAAGATTACAAAATACTCTATCACTTTATATCAAAGTAAATTTTGCTTTATTTTCTTTCCTAATATAACTTAATTTTCATACAGTTTTTTTTTTCACTGTTGAGAAATTCATGGTTTGCAATCTTTTTTTTATCGGTTCCTCGTGTTCTTACCATTTTATCTATTTATTCATATATTTAGATAAGTAGATATGTTTTATTTGTTATTTTCATCAGGTTATTAACATGTATGTACTGATTTTACATACATGTATACTTATTTTTATTGGAAGCTTTTCTGTTCTGTTTTTTTTTTTATTTTTATGTTATTGTTTACATATTAGGTCATAATCGTTTCAAGTTTGCACAGTTCATCTTTGAACTTTGCTTAATAATAATAATAATAATAATAATAATAATAATAATAATAATAATAATAATAATAATAATAATAATACTTTTTATTTTCCACCAGTCCTCTAATAGTCCGGAATTCTACCTTCCAGTTATTTTCCAATCTTTCTGCATTGACGCCATCTTGATCCTTTCATCCATACTCACTTGCTTATTGACCCACTCAATTTCCTCTAAGTTGAATTTTCCTCCTTATTCCTTCCCCCTTTTATAGACACCAATTGCACGACCTTTGTTGGGTTACTGGCGGGCAGTAGGTGATTGCAACTGGGAGCAGAAGTTACGACCCTGACGGCCTCGTCGTTTCCCTTCAGAGAAGCAAACAGCCCAATTACCTTGACAGTCACGGTCCCTCTATAGGAGAGTTGTCCTTTTCAGAATGCAATTTTTGTTCCAAGATATTTTCAGGCTGTTGCTTTACCGTTGTGCCTAATAATACTGCAACACCGGAATGTTTTCGCACGTATTAATTTTATAGGTTCTTTTGATATACAGTATTATACATGATGTGCATTTTCCAGGGGGCGGGGGGTGGCGGAAGTGAGAGAGAGAGAGTAAAAAGAGATGAATTGATTTCAAGCAATGTAATGTCTTTATCGGTACATTCGGAACGTTAGACGATGGGTGCTGTTTACCTTACGAAATTCTTACCACACGAAACTTTATTCCTGCTTTTACAATAAGTTAATTGCTCTTAAGACTCAAAATTCGTTGAAACTGAATAGAGTGATATAATAATGAACGGTTTTCAGAAAACTTGTGCTTACTTAAAGAACACTCGGAGGAATGCAGGTTTTCTATTTGATTGATATTTAATGATACTGCCTTGTAAAAATTTCTCATTTTAAGAAAGTTTTCCTTCTTAAGCAGGATAAGCATATATTGATAAATATTATTGCCATGTTTTGGTGACAGTAGGTCAACTAATTTTTCAAGCTATCCTTCCATTTCTGTACTGAATTCACTCTACTAACTATATTATTAGAGATAACTATAATTGAATATGCTGATATCTAATTCTTGAACAGTCATTTATACGGCGACATGTAAAACAAACCAATAGAATGGGAAAATAGTAAAATAAAATTTCCCTAATATGAGGCTGTAAGGCTTGTCATGTACTTAAAATGGGAAATTTAGCTACCAATGTCACTGCGATCTTTACTGAAGTAGGATGCCAGTACCTACTCCAATTAAAGAAACCTCCTTTTAGGAGAAACTTAAAGTTTTCCTTTTCCACTGTCACTAAACTTAGAATATGCTCGCTACAAAGAGTTATAAAAGCTAATATATCGTTTTCCGTCTGGGTTAATGTCAAGGAGTTAGTTCCCTTTCGCTTTCGGAAGAAAGAGGAAAAACACACTGGATTTCTCATTTTCTGAAATTGTTTCTGGCAACTGGATGATAAATAAGAAACGAGACCATAGTCGTTGGGTTAACTGAAGCAAAAAGTTCTTTCCATCATAGAGATATCTACAAAAGCAATTTTGCGAGAAGTCTCAAGAGGCAGATGTCTCCACTTTCGCAGACTGTTAGTTATTATCTTCGAGGTTTATGCTGAAGTTTGAGATCTCTGTTTTCGTTCATCGCCTTCAGGAATAAACATTTGATTAGGGTTCAAGTCTTATCCTATAATGGGCTAAAGTAAACTATCAAACTATTCGCCTTTATGTCGTTTCCGGTCAGTAAATCTCTACATACAGTAATATGTAAATAAACGCATATTTACAAAATATTATTTTATCAAAACTCCAAAATATTATCTTTTATAGATTTGTGAGTTAATTCATTTGTTGTAACATTTTCCCGTGGGGTTGAAATATCTTGGGCATATTTAAACCTCATGAAAAAATGTTAGAACAATTAGTATTTGGAATTCAGTTTCTGTTCACCATATTATTGACGTAGAGTTAAAAGCATGGATTCAAATAAGCAGTGTGATACCCACCTGGACTCAAAATGGGTCATATGAGCTTTTGGCACAATAGGAGGTTAAAAGTTGATTTCATTGAAACATTGTTATAAAGGAACACCATGCCAAACCATACATTATAGAAGAAGGTTGTCAATTATCTTTGTTGCTTAGCAAATCCTGGAAAGCTGTTTAATGAAGATTCACTCGTAACAAGGTATTCCATAATTGGTATAATGAATTCTGACAATTTCACGTTAGGCGTGTTGATGACATAATATGGGAATCCCTTGATTAATTGACACATGAATTATCGGCAAAAATCCTGTAACAATGCTAGATGAATTTAGGTGGTATTGGTATATTTTCATTTTTAATTTCCACGCAGTAATGTTTATCTTACCTTCGTGTTGTCGAAGAGGAACCTTTTGCGGAAAGAGGTGAAAGGCAGAAGTGTCATTCAATATCACCTATTTTTATCAATTATAAAATATATTATTTTGTGAAGAAGATAAACCCATTCCCTTTCTGTGGTTTAGTGTTGTGACAATCATTGTTCGTGGGTCATATATGATTTTAAATTCATCACTGGTAACACTCCCGCTCTGAATTCTAGTCCCAAATGTAATGATGCTAATAATGCTGTCATCCCCAGGAAAAAGCCCATACTTGTATCTGACTGTAATTTTCCAATCTTCCTATATATCTGTAATCCCCCGCCTTTTAGTCTATTCATATTTCCCTATTTACCTTTCAGTTTTACCCGACCATAATTTCCTCTTTTCATCTTAACCCTTTTATGGCCATTCATTCACAACCTTTATAGCATTACGGAAAAGCGGGCCGCCATTGCAATTGGAAGCACTGAAAGTTACGACCCCCAGTGGCCTCGTTTTCCCCTTCAGAGGGACAAACACAACTCGATTACTTCCCCGATTATGAACCATTTCATAGGAGAGTCCGAATGTTCTCCCAATCATTACATTCGGAGGCTCTGCTATGCGCCCGGCGCATCTTCTGAGAGAGAGAGAGAGAGAGAGAGAAGGACGAGAGAGAGAGATGGAGAGAAGAGAGAGAGAGAGGAGAGAGAGAGAGTGGGGGTGGGTGGATGGTTTTGTCCTGCGAATTTGCAGCGTGAAAAGTAACACTTGATTTTCTCATTTTTAATCTTTTTATATCCATCCTTGAAAAGTTATACTACATTCTAAAGATATAATGGTTTGAGATCTTAAGGTTATTTGCTTCAAATACAGACATCTAACTGTAAAGTAGCTAAACATTTATACCTAAAATCCTTTCGAGAACCTGAAGATTGGTTGTCCTAAATAAGATTATTAAAATTTCTTGCTATTGCCTTGTGCACACTTTGATTTTATTCAATGGGGAATAGGTTCTTTTCATGTAGAAATATGCTACAATAGAAATTTATAAAGAATTAAAATATCATCTGTAATACCTAAACATACACTTGTAATATCCCATTATATATCAATTTCAATATTTTGTTTGAATTTTTTGTATGGATTTCTTGGCCTGACTTAGTTAAAGTCCACCATCATTGACACTTTCTATTCTCATGGTATAAGCCGCAAGCATTGCGTTTTGGATAATATACATATTGAAAATTCGTGTCCTTCCTGGAGAACTTGAACTTAACGGTCTATTTCTTTATTCATAAATGCGGTATTTAGAGGGACCTATTGCATTTCTTCGTCTTCACCCCAGAAAATGTTCAAGTATCAACACAGTGGCCATTTATATAGGTTAGATTAAGAGAAATGTTTTTATACAATTATGCTTATTATTTTCAAGCTTAATCAATGTGTTCAGCCCATGAAATATGCTCTTGGTTGAGTGAGATATGATGATGGTCATTGTAATCAGGGTCGTAAAAAAGAAACATGCGGTATAATCTCATTCTTATACAAACACATATCCCTATAAATAAAGGCAAAAGCCACGAAGTAAACTGAAACAAAGGAGTACCGATGCAAGGCCTTTCAACTTTCGTCTGTTTAGCTTTTCGTCCGAACTCGTCTGCTTAGTGATAGAGCGGCAGCCCAAACCATTGAGATGCAACGAACGAAATACCAGATTCCAACTGTAACCCCTTCTGGTATTTAAGAGTAGAGTTGTAAACTGTGAAACTGACCGTCTGCCGAAAATATGTGTGGCTTACTTAACAAGCACCACTAATTGCTTGTTAGATTTTGGGTCTAGATCCAGTATATGAGATACCAGGTGAAACTTATATATATCTGTAGACTCTCCTGATTATAGAATGACCAGTGACAGACATTCTGGGGGGTGGGTTCCCCATGACAGGCACACTGAAAAGGAGGGGAGGGGGGTTAATTGGATCTAGATCCAACTTAGGCGATACCAAGTAAAATTTACACTACAATAGCACCGCACATCCTAGTGTACTGTGGTGGTAATGGCAGACATTTTAGTGGGTGGTTACCCCCTGACAGACACCCCACAACGAGTGGGGAAGGGGGGTGGGGACAGGATCTGCATCCAACATTGGAGATACCAAGTAAAATTTGCACTACAACAGCACTGCATATCCTACAATGTTGTGATGGTAATGTCAGACATTTTAGTGGGTGGTTTTTGCACTAAAATGCTACCAACCACTTGGTGTTCAATATATATACAATCCGAAACATTGGAGTATTAGTATCCGTAAAAACTAACCTTCAAATAAATTTCCTTTCACCTTATAATTTTCTAAAAAAGTTAAGATATTTCTTTCCGACCCGCCAGAAAATACATAAAAAGTCAAAATATATCACTGTACATCCAGATGTCAGTGATTTCTTTCTCTTCCCATGATCGCACGATAAAGGAAACAAACAGTATTTTGCTTTTTGAAGTTCTTTTATGCAGTCAAATGCTAAAAAGAAACCAGACCATAGTCATTGACGTAAATGAACCGGAAATAATTCTTCACTATGGAAAAGCTGCAATAATGTCATTCCAGGAGCCACCTCAATATGCAAACGACTCCACTTTCATACTGATATTTGAAATCTCCAGGTTCTTCAGGAACAAACATGGGATAAAAATTGAAGGCTTATGCGGCAAAAGGGTCAAGTAAATTGTCCTTCGGATCCGCTTCTTTTTCTTTCGCCTCTTGCTGGAAATTTCCATTCATATTTGTATCTCTTGCAAGGGCATAATCATTCTTATTACTTTCAAGTGACTGCTGTTTACGCGTATGTTACATAAAATTAGTTTACCTTATGAGGGCCACCCTTTCTTTGGTAAGAGGTCAGCTATCTTTTACTAAGTTGGGGTTTTGTACAATCGTCTATAATTTTCCTATTTTATTTGGACAAAGATCGCGTAATTCGCGATGTATTTTTTTTTTTTTGAACGATAGTGTGGCAATTAGTAATTGTGTTTTGGAAGATACTTGATGCCGCATGACTTATAAAACACTGAGTTCATGACTTATAAACACTGAGTTCATATAACCGCTAACACTAAAAGGGAGCTTAAATGATTGCTAATGCGATAAATTACAAGCGCACATACAAATATATACGTATATTTATATATATATATATTATATATATATATATATATATATATATATAGTATGTATATATATATATATATATATATAATATATATATATATATATATATATATATATATATATATATATATATATATATATATATATATATTATATATATATATGGATACTATATATATATATCTATTATATATATATAGTATATATATATATATAAATATATATATATATCTATATATATATATATATATATATATATATATATATAATATATATATATAATACATATATATATTATGTATATATATATATATATATATATATATATATATATATATATATATATTATATATATATATATATATATATATATAAATATATATATATATATATATATACTATATATATATATATATATATATATATATATATATATATATTTATAAATAAATAATATACATATATGATATATATGATAATATATATATATATATATATATATATATATATATATATATATTATATATATATATATAAATAATATATGTATATATATATATATATATATATAAATAAATATATATGTATATATATATATTATATATATATATATGATATATATATACTATATATATATATATATATATATATAGATATATATAGTTCATATATATATATATTACTATATATATTATATATATATATATATATATATATATATATACATATATATATATATATATAATATATATATATATATATATTATATCTATATAGATAGATAGATAGATAGAATAGATAGATGATAGATAGAATAGATAGATAATAGATAGATAAGGATAGAGGATAGAGAGATATTTCACTGATGAGGATATTTTTCAACAATTCTTTTTTAATAGTTTTCAATAATGATTTTTATTTCTGTTCATTCACGGGAAATAAAGACAGTAAGACTAACGCAATGCGAAAATATGAAGTTGAAATGAACATTACCTAGTTTTGTTGAAATTTTAACTGCTATGTTTTATAATAAGTATGATGAGTGTGACAACGAATTTCAAATTTTCGAAGATATTCTGGCTGGAAGGCGGAATTTTGGGATGTTCTTGAAACATAGACTGGGAAATCTCATTACAGTTCTTACCCTAAATTACAGCCAGCATCAACACCAAGTCCTGCTGTAGTGGTTTTTGCCTCTTCAGTTAATGTAATGAGCAAAGGTCAACGCGACATCTTTCTTTTAGCAGATCTTACTTTTACAAGCTTCATTTTTGTAATAAAATGTCCGGGCAATAAGAAGGAAAATCCTTACACTTACATTTTCCTAGTTTAATACTTTCTCATTTTTCTGCCTCTCTGTAATGTCTGTTTTTCTTTAGCTAAAACAATATTTCGGTATTTTCCCATGTTTTCTCATAATCTGGCAAAACTGCTCCAGAATGGTTGCAAAATTGGATTATAATGGAATTCAGAAATTCGGTTACGAGCACTGGTACGAGAAAAAATGGGAAAGATTTTGCGTAAAGATTTCTGACATCGAGAAAAGATTGGAAAAAAAGGATACAACCGATTCCTTATGGACTGGAAGTGGCTCTACCGTTTGACATTTTCCCCTTCTAATTCCTTTCGGTTCATTCACAAAACTTACAAAGAAGGTGGTTTTTTTATAATCCACTTTTAGCAGATGTTTTTATTTTTCGTTACATTTCCTGCTCTCATGATCTCTCTCTCCGACCCCCGAAAACGTACTAGAGAGTGACTTTCTCTATCCTGTTTTTGTTAGCCAGCTCACACCTCTGCATTCCGTGATGTTTTTGATAACTGACTTTCCATTTTACAAGTGTGAAGTTCTCAAGGGAATATCCTTTTGCGTTGAACTGCAGGTCACAGGCGCTTGAAGTTCTTCAGGGATGGGTTGCTAGTCTCACCTTTAAAAGAGAGGAGAAAAAAAGTAAAAAGCTACAGGAAAACAAAGTTGAATGTTTTTGCCATATTGTTGAAACGGATCAGGTTATCACAGTCTTCTCCTTCACTTGCGATGTTCTTTTATTTGTTATTTTTCGTTGCCGTTATTTTTCTGTGCAGTTAAAAAGTATTTCTCTCTCTCTCTCTCTCTCTCTCTCTCTCTCTCTCTCTCTCTCTCTCTCTCTCGTTTGTCATGCCTGAACGTTTGTTTTGTATTATTCTTTCTACTGCTGAATATGTTATTTGCACTAACCTTCGAAGGTTTTTAGGAATGTTTTGTTTCAGATAGTTTTATTTATGGCCGTAGTTTACAATTTCTGTGTGCAGTAATGTTTGAGATTTTACTTACACGAATATATATTTGCGTGTGTGTGTGTGTGTGTGTGTGTGTGTGAGAGAGAGAGAGAGAGAGAGAACAGATGTTTAAACAAAGGATTTTACTTATTATGATTTCGTTGATAAAATGGAAAGGCATGGAAAAAGCATGGTTTATACATTTTGTTAGTGCAGGTACCATACTAGCCGTGAACAAAAGTGCCTGGTTTAAATTTACCGAGCCATTATATAGAACTTTTTATTTAGGTATTTTCATACACAACATAAAGAACACAAAGTATAAGTTTCCTATATCAATTGTATCCTTTTCGTTGAGATGATAATTAATCGCGAATTCCTGGCGAAGTCATTCAACTGCTAAAAAAAAAAAGCGAAGGACCGAAGGAAAATTCTACCAGTCATAAAAAGGATCTTCCAATTGCTTTTGAGTTCACACTCACGCGTTAATTTTCTGGATCTAGTTGCATATTTCGACCGAAAAAAGCCACAGAGAGAGAGAGAGAGAGAGAGAGAGAGAGAGAGAGAGAGAGCGAGAGCGAGAGAGAGAGAGAGAGAGAGAGGAGAGAGATGAGAGAGAGAGAGAGAAGAAATCTACAAATTTCATAAGCGGGTATTATTGTGATTCAAACAGAAGATCCTGGTACTTTCGTATCAGCATCTGCGACTTTGAATTACTATTATTATACTGAAGGTAAATTGAGGAAGCGAAAGTTTTCAGAACCAAAGGAAAATGTTCGGTTGGAGACTCTACGAAAGGGAAAAGTTGTGAAGTAGGAAATAATAAAGGAAAAAGTGGGATACTTAAGTTGAGGAACTTAGTCTTCATTTAATTAAAATACACCTATCTCATCTGGGATTGCATGGTACAATAAATATTCATATTTAAATTGGAAAATTTTCCACGTGTTAATGAGGAGATAAACTCAGTCGTTGATCCAGACTTAAAATGATTTAGAAAAAAAAAAAAGTAAATAAATAAAAAACACTTTGGGGTAGGATCGGTACTCAAAAATAGTGAAAAGGTCGTATTAGAAACTAATAGAGATTCACGAGGTAAGAAAATTATATATATATATATAATATATTATTATATATATATATATATACTATATATATATATAATGATGAATAATTGATCACATCGAACCGTGATCCATTTATATATCAATTCAAGCTACAAATGTCCTTTAATATCTAAATTCACTTTACCTCCCAAATGATATATTTTCATATGTACCGAAGGGGAATTTTTAAGTTTGATAACAATTTTATCGTCCCCATGGGGGGTGGGGACGAAATTGTTATCAACTTAAAAATTCCCCTTCGGTACATATATGAAAATATATCATTTGGGAGGTAAGTGAATTTAGATATTAAAGGACATTTGTAGCTTGAATGATATATATATATATATATTAATATATATATATATATGTATATATATATACTATATATATATATATATATTATATAAAGGGTCCGAACAGGACCGAAAGTACTTGGCTATCTCGCTTTTTCATTTTTTTTCCTTCGTGCAAAAAAAACCTTTATTTATACATGGCATCACGTTTTATATACTTCGTGATCAAGTTATTCATATATATATATATATATATATATATATATATATACTATTATATATATATATATAGATATATATATATATATATATATATATATATATATGTATATATATATATATCTATATATATATATATATATACTATATATATATATTAAAAAAAAAAAAAAATATATATATATATATATATATATATATATATATCTAATTATATCCTATTACTACATATATATATATATATATTATTATCTAATATATATATATATATATATATAGGGTATATATATATATATCTATATATATATATTACTACCATATACATATAAAGTTTGAAACCCTGCTAATCTAGATGTTTCGGAGACTGACAGCTAGTTATTGAATGTGAATAAGCACATTATTGGAATGGGCCTGTCTAGTCGGAAGATTAAAATGAGAAACAGTTTTTGCTGTAGATATAGAGGCCAGTAAAAACAAGATGATAATGCGAAGAAGCAATGGTGAGCGTTTTAGGAGAATACATTGGTCTCCCCATGAAGAATGGTACAAAAGCGTGATATTTTATTGGTAAATTTGCTAAACATCGTACGGTTGTTATAGAAGGGATGTGTGTTAGGAAAAATAATTAGTGGTCAGGAATTGAGAGATAGTTCCTCTTTTTGAATCTACGAAAGATAGTTTCAAGCGAAGAGCATAAATACAAATCACATTACATATTACACCTTCGCTTTCACTCCATAATTGGTGTGTACCGTAGTTACTGGTATTGGAATTGTTACATTAACAGTGTTGCTAGGAAAGAGCAACCTGTTGTAAAGATACAGGGAAAACTCATTATTGTTTTGAACTAGTTGATTTTAAAACTTATCTGCAGTTGCGTGCAGTTCATTAAGTGATTGCTTAAATGAAAATGTAAGAAAAAATGCAATTAAAAACTTACGCACATTTACTGAACTTCGTAATTTTAGAAAAATGTAAACAAAATATTTTGATTTTAAATGCATGTACTAATAATTTTTCTCTTCAAAATTTATAACTATGATGTTTTACATTTCAAAATTAGCTTGAAAATTTAAAGGATTTATATGGGAAATCTCACTTTAATTCCTTTTGTAAAATAAATCTGCGTTTAGTATCTCCAAGAAAAAATGACTCAAACTACTGAAGAGACACAGGTAGTTACACCGTCACGGTCAACTTTGTTTTGGTCCCACTCGTAACTATTTATTGAGAATTTTCCACATAACTTACCTGGGATTTGATATGTATTTTCGAGAATTGTGGTTGTGTATGACAAATCCCGCACATGTCTTGTGATTGCTTTATTACTGGTCTGGATGGAAAACCAGTACATAAGCTCACACCAACACATAAAATACAAAATTAACCTTGACTTTACGATAAACAATGGTCAATAAGTGAGGGATTCATAGAAATAATAATAACAACAATAGTGAACTAAGGAATCTCTGTAACGATGCTATAATATTGACAATTAAAAGCCACAATAGTATTTTATACATTTTGTACAAGGATAAAAATGACTAGAAGAGGCTTTCGGATGCAATACTGTGGCTTTTAATTGTCAGTTAAAAATGAAAATGATAATTCCTGATATTTGATGAATTATTATCCATTGGGAAAATATTTATTTTCATTATATTGTGTGGTTTTGATAATGTGAAATGTTCATTGTAACCCCAACTTTTATTTGCGGATCTCTTCCTAATACAACGAAAATTTTTGCGAAAATACATTTTCCAGCAAAATTCTATTTTAAGTGATCTTGTACGCGAGAGAAGGCCGTGCATATATATATATATATATATATACATACATACATATATATATATATATATTATATATATATATATATATATATATATATATACATACAATATGGGTGTGTGTGTATGTGTAAATATATTCAATATAAATCGCCAGAAGATAGGTGGAGCGTAATGAATTTCGACAATGTTAAATAGTTAATACCTAGTGACCGTCCCTATGCATGATGTACACCTACGAAGAAAAATGGCAATAAAAATATTTCAAAAAGTTAGTGTAGGGGAACTATGAAAAATAAAATAAAGACTACCAATTTATCTTACTTTTCCCTCGAACATAACATGTCAAATATTATCTGTTTCAAATTCCGAAGTCGAAAACAGTGTGAATAAAAGTGAAAATTCGTTCAAACAATGGCATTTTTTTTTTTAGCACAATATGGCTTCTATTTCTAAACCTAAAGTTACCAATAAAAGTATCGTTATTTTTCGCCTACCGCTGATCTTTTTTTTTCATTTGTACTAACGTTAAAATATTGGTGAGTAGTTTTTTCTGAAGTCACATTTTGTACTTAGAAATAACTAATTTATATCATTTTTAGGTAGTAGGAGAGAGAGAGAGATAGTACGACTTAGAATTATGAGACAACAAGGATATAGCTTTTTCTCTCTTTAAAATATATACATAGAAGTCGATCTGTCATTCAGTTATACCCAGAGAAAAAATTTCATCGGTTCTCACCATTTTCACTACTTTTAAGTTACAATTTTAAAAATGCGAGTCCTGTGTGGGATATATTACAGTCACTCCGTTTCTACTGGAGACACTCATGAGTTAGTAGTTTGAATTAATTTACAAATGTTGCGCATGCTGCCGTTTTCTCTGATTGTTTCCCAATCACTGCAAGGATCTCAAAAAATGAAGATTTTGAAAACTACGATAACTTTTGCCTTTATGTAGAACACCAATGGCGTAACTTTCAGTTTTATACTATTATATATTGCTATGTGTATTTATTTTCAAATGTAGGTACTCCTTATATGAATTGGTTTTCTTCTTTGTTGTTTAACGAATGGTATTAAATAAATTTCTAACAATTCTAATCTTATTCTTTGTAAAAGGTCTATTTGCCACTGAAGTATAAACAATTGTTACAGTAACTTCTGGTGATGCAGTTGATATTATAGGTATTTATAGAATGCAGTAATTACATTCTATAAATATTGTTCTCTTTGGTTCAAGAACAGGGGACCGCCGTTTTTAAAATTTTTGTATTGCATATTCACATGTGTAGTTAATCAGTTTTATTCCCAGATTTTTTATTTGTATTTTTTGAGAATAAAATTATACACGACAGATCCATCAAGATGTAAGCAATGAGATATAATGTAGGATTTTTCTTTATGTTGAAATTGAAATGTGAAATCTAGACAATATTCCTCTATGCCCAGCTCTTCCAAGAAATATTTCCGCAATACGCGGACAAGGGTCTTCACTTGATTCCAAAACTTCTCGTGTGTGTTGTGTGTTGGTGTGCATCTGCTCTTTTATCTGTTGTGTTCTGATGTGTTGTCTCGGGCAACCACATCACTAGTTAAAAATCTGTCGATAAAACTTTTAATTTTAGTTTTACTCACGTGATGCCTATTCCCCTTGTTTTTATTTGTCTAATAATTTATGAATATATCGATGTTTTAATGTGATTTTTTGCAAGATGGTGTTTATATAACTGTAACTTTGAAAATGCAAACATAGCAACTGTCGTGAAACATTAGCATGATAAACTGCGTCAACAATGGTGCCTTTTCCCCTTGCTTTCGAGATTCTATCCTGAGTCGAGACTCATACGCTGAAGAGTTTCTTTACTTTTTAATGAAATCATATAATTTCCCGTTTGTGCACCTATTCACATTAGTTTTAAGGTCTCTAAACGACATTGGCTGTGCTGTTTAAACAGTTATTAATGAACAAATTAGGAAGCCACATTCCCATGACATTGTCAAAATACACTCTTTATGCGCTCCTCAATAGCTTTCATTAATAAATTATATTGTTAAAATGTTATCGGTGAATGCCTGCAATTTAACCGCGTCATGGATGTTTTGAAACCTAAATGAAATCGTATTTTGCCCAAACAGAAAATATTTTGCATTTTGAAATCAGATTCCCCTCTGATGACATTTGAACGGCCTTTGAATGCTTCCGTTCTCGATTAGGAAGCAAATAAGAAAATTGCATTATTTACGTGTTGATAGATGCAGCTCCCATTCGCTATTCAGAGGAACCTGCATCTCCCACAAAAGGTCTAAAAATCTGATTTAGTTGGAACAAAAGTCATTAATGAGTCACCTTATCGTGCACTTGCCGCCACTAACTGAGTGTATAACATTTGGATATATCAATACAGCAAACGTAAATGCTTTCTCTCAAAACGTCTGTTGCTCGATTGGCTACCGCTTATATATCCTTCATATAAACATATTCGCACGTGTACACTTATGCATAGAAAACCGAAAACACGCAATTTTACTGGCTCTGGAATATTTTTGAAATTCCACTTCACACTTGGGACCAACATGTTCATCATTCCGTTATGAAGTAAAAAACACCTTTTATGAATACGAAAAGGCTTGATACATC
>NC_087210.1:23563844-23565367 GCF_015104395.2 Macrobrachium nipponense
CATTACATCATTCTCTAGGAAAGAGAATAATACATCGATGCTCTTTAAGTGGATTCTTATTCCGAAGCGTTGGGTCACTAGACTCATCATATTCATTAAATCGGTTGTTAGGATGTATGTGCAAAATTGTCTCTACTTAATTTCTTGCTCATTTCCATTTCTACCTGATCTTACGATAATTTACGAAATTTTTATTTATTTAATCATATAAATATATATATATATATATATATATATATATATATATATATATATATATATACATATCATATATATATATATATATATATATATTTTTGTATATATATTACTAATAGATATATATATATATGTTATATAAAATATTTCTATTATATATATAAATATATATGATTAAAATTAAATAAAAAATTTCGTAAATTAGGAATGTCAGGTAGAAATGGAAGTATATATAATCTGTGGCTGGTAAATGTATACGCCTTGTTTTATGGTTCCCACAATTCTCAATTTCACAGAATTAATAAATCAAATTAATAATAGTAATTAATGTTGGTTTTACTTTAAAAACGGCGAAATCGGCTTGTACGGCTTTCTCTCTCAATTCCCTTTTGTGGCGCTGTTCCTTAATTAATCAATTGAAGTCCCTCAAACTCATTTCCGTCGTATTTCCTTTTGACGGTTCTTTGAAAATTCCTTCGCGATTTCCCGATTTCCTTTGATTCCATCTGTAAATTGTACATCTCAGTATTCTAAGAAAATTGTGTATATCCACGAAATTTTAAAATATTTTTACATGTATAAAGTTGTATGAAAGAGAAAAATCTCAATATATATTCTTCTCCCTCATGAAAAGTGGGAGTGCTTTGTTTTACATGATAAGTGATGTTCTCTTTATGATGGTCTGGGTTGTTTATGAAAATTGGTTCTTCGACAATGTCTCCCAGAACCGAACATTTCATAAGAATAATATATCTTGCTTTTAGTCTCGGCTCCTTCTTCTTCTTCGTTTATTTTGCCAGCGCATCAGGCGCCATATATAATAACATAGCACTCACAATTCTGTAATTACCATAGTTCTGCAGTTATGGAAAGAGTAACTGTAACGCCCCGAAGCACCGAGAGAACTGTGCGTATAAACCTGGCATGAAGTGAGTTTTATCCTCTTTGTTGCTAAGTTTACGGCGTCGTAAGTTATGTCTGACGAGAGCTGATAGCGTCGCTTTATCATGAGATTATCTCCAGCAAGTCTTTAACTGTTATCGTCCTTTCCTCTTCCTCATAATGGGTAACAAAAGTCACATCGCTGTCTTGGCTGCAGTGCTAAATGTTGCTTCGTAACTTCTGTAAAGAATTGTTTTCATTCATGCTGGATCTATTTCGCTGTGTATCATTGACTTCCTTATTCTTTTGCGATACTGGTTCATTTTATTCTGAAATATTTATTTTTCTTTTATTTTATTTTGTGTATTTTAATTTTAGGATTATTGCTCTGAAATGGCTTTCTTCATTTTCAAATATCAGCACTTTGTTCTTGGAAGTACTTG
>NC_087210.1:23570867-23573367 GCF_015104395.2 Macrobrachium nipponense
ATATAACATTAAACACTAGTAATAAGAAAAAGTCTCCTCAGGTGGCCAAACAGATAAAGCTTTCAATAATTAATCGGCGTGGGAGTCCCTCTCCTTCTCTTAATAAGAGAATTATGTGTATGAAGGAAAAGCTTGTTCTTGAGTCGTCAGTCTCACTGTCCTGAAATGAACAGTACATAATAACAACGTACTGAAGGGATGTGTCAAGCCTTTTCGTATTCATCAAATAAGGCTGTTACTTCATAACGGAATGATGAACATGGTGTTGGTCCCAAGTGTGAAGTGGAATTTCAAAAATATTCCAGAGCCGAGTAATGCGTGTTACGGTTTTCTATGCATAAGTGTACACGTGCGAATATGTTTATATGAAGGATATATAAGCGGTAACCAATCGAGCAACAAACGTTTTGAGAGAAAGCTTTTACGTTTGCTGTATTGATATATCCAAATGTTATACACTCAGTTAGTGGCGGCAAGTGCACGATAAGGTGACTCATTAATGACTTTTGTTCCAACGGAATCAGATTTATAGACCTTTTGTGGGAAAAGCAGGTTTCTCTGGAAATAGCGAATGGGAGCTGCATCTATCAACACGTAAATGAAGCAATTTTCTTATTTGCTTCCTATTCGGGAACGGAAGCCTTCAAAGGCCGTCCAAATGTCATCAGAGGAATCTGATTTCATAATGCAAAATATTTTCTGTTTGGGCAAAATGCAATGATATTTTGGTTTAAAAACATCCATTACGCGGTTAAATTGCAGGCATTCACCGATAACATTTTAACAATATAATTTATTAATGAAAGCTATTGAGGAGCGCATAAAGAGTGTATTTTGACAATGTCATGGGAATGTGGCTTCCAAATTTGTTCATTAATAACTGTTCAACAACACAGCCAATGTCGTTTAGACCTTAAAAAGCTATGTGGGTATGTGGTGGGCATAAAAGGGAAATTATATAATTTCATTAAAAATAAAGAAACTCTTCAGCGTATGAGTCTCGACTTAGGATACAATCTCGAAAGCAAGGGGAAAAGGCACCAGTGTTGACGCAGTTTACTATGCTAATGTTTCACGACAGTTGCTATCATGCATTTTACAAAGCTACAGTTATATAAAACATCCTACAAAAATTCACATTAAAACATCGATATATGCATAAATTATGAGACATATAAAAACAAGGGGAATAGGCATCACGTGAGTAAAACTAAAATTAAAAGTTTTCTCTTTCTGTCTTTTGCTGGGCTCTGGGAAATAAAAATAAATTTTTAGTCTTTTTACTCTTGCGGTTTTGGTGTGTGTGTGTGGTGCCTATTCCCTTTGTTTTTATTTGTCACATAATTAATGTCTATATCGATGTCTTAACGTGATTTTTACTAAGACGGCTTTTAACTTATATATACACACACATAAATCTCCTTTTCGGTAGAATGACTTCGATCGACAGATTTTAACTAGTGATGTGCTTGCCAGAGACAATACATCAGAACACAACAGATAAAAGAGCAGATGCACACCAACACACAACACACACGAGAAGTTTTGGAATCGAGTGAAGACCCTTGTCTGCGTATTGCGGAAATATTTCTTGGAATAGCTGGGCATAGAGGAATATTGTCTAGATTTCACATTTTAATTTCAACATAAAGAAAAAATCTGGGAATAAAACTGATTAACTACACATGTGAATATGCAATAAAAAAAAATTTAAGAAACGTCGGTCCCGTGTTCTTGAACCAAAGAGAACAATATTTATAGAGTGCAATTACTGCATTCTATAAAAATACCCTAATATACAACTGCATCACCCAGAAGTTACTGTAACAATTGTTTATACTTCAGTAGCAAAGAGACCTTTCACAACGAATAAGATTAGAATTGTTAGAAATTTATTTAATGACATTCGTTATACAACAAAGAAGAAAATCAATTCATATAAGGAGTACCTACATTTGAAAATAAATACACATAGCAATATATAATAGTATAAAACTGAAAGTTACGCCATTGGTGTTCTACATAAATGCAAAAGTTTTTCAAAACCTTCACTTTTTGACATCCTTGCAGCGATTGGGAAACAATCAGAGAAAACGGCAACATGCACAACATTTGTAAATTAATTCATATTACTAACCCATGAGTGTCTAAAGTAGAAACGGAGAGACTGTAATATATCCAACACAGGACTCGGATTTTTAAGATTGTAACGTTAAAAAGTAGTGAAAACGGTGTGGGGAACCGATGAAATTTTCTCTCTGGGTATAACTGAATGACAGATGGAGTTCTATGTGGTATATATTTTAAAAAGAGAAAACTGAAACTATATCCTTGTTGTCTCATAATTCTAAGTCGTACTCTCTCTCTCTCCTACTACCTAAAATGATATAAATGTTATTTTTAAAATACAAAAATGTGACTTCAGAAAAAAACTACTCACTAATATTTTAACGTTAGTACAAATAAAAAAAAAAAAAGATCATCGGTGGGCGAAAAATAA
>NC_087210.1:23580867-23585867 GCF_015104395.2 Macrobrachium nipponense
GCACTTGGCAGGAGATTGCTCTCAGCCAGCTAAGAGTTACGTTACTTGCTGTAATAAATACGACTTTAGGATAAATTTTTTTGTTTTTGTTTTTTAATATCGACCCACATGAGAAGAATGTTTTTTCTGAAAAAAAAAAAAAACAGTACCAAAATTGAACAATATATTAGTTTCATGTTGGAAATCTGCATAATTGTAATTATGTTAAATTAAATATTCCTTATTTAAACTAATGAAAAAAGGTTTCCATACAAATTCTATATATAATTATTAGCCCTGTATAAGATTCATATAGGATTATTCCATAGATAACATTTTCACTTCTAGACTTCCTGACTTTTAAAATCTCTTTTATTTTATTTTATTTTTTTATTTTATTTATTTATTATTATTTTTTTTTTTTCTATTGACTACGAATATAAATCACCGGGACAGACAATATGTCAGTAGGTTTTGATATGTGTTTGTAACTTTTAGCTTATTTGTCATTACTAAAAGCGTTAAGTTAGAGTTCAAAATCTTTACGCATATATATTGGGATATTTAATTAATCTATGGTTACGTCTTGCTTATCGATTTTATCGTGATTCCTTTTTTTTTATAATTTGTAACCCTTCCGACTTCTTACGGAGTGTTATTATATTGACTCCACTTGTATCCATATTTATTTATTTATTTTTTTATATTTATTTATTTATATATATTTTATATATATTTGATAAATTAATGGTTGGCTTGAATATGTGGAAAAGTGTTCTAGCGGCGTACCGTATAAGGCTACTTGCGGCATCAATTCTATAGATACAGATATAAATGATAAAGGTATTTAAAACCGCGAGAACCGCTATAATCCAGTTCGGATCCAATATCACGAGTTGTAACTCGTAAGACATTGACACTTCCTATTTAATTATCCGTTATTTCTACCAAACGATTGACTCTGGGCGATAAAATATACTATTGGTTTTCTTAATGGATAGGAATTCACACAACGTGTTATGGAGTTTATTATTGATTTACACCACCCGAGTCAGATTATCAGTGTTGAATTCCATGTTTACTGATTTAGCACTCATAAATATTCCTAACGCACTCAATTGCGGTGTTTGTTTTAGTGCTATTAATTCTATATAACGTGTCAAGGAACCATTGACACTAAGAAGTGTTTATTCCCTCTGTCAGACTCGTAATTCTGTTAATTAATTCTACGTATATTCTTTCAAGGATTGATTTGGCACAGGATAGGCCCTTAACTGACAGGTGTCTTAGTGTGTCCCTTGTTTTCATGACACGTGTTACAATCAGTTATGTGCTTTTTATATCTGTAAGCATTGTAGGCCAGTAAAACAGTGATTTGGCTTTCTGTGACATAGTAGGGAACCCTGGATGACGGAATGCAACCAGTTTTATGACGATTGGTATGAAAGAGATTATTACTACTACCTGGTCGTTAGTCATCTGCTGTGTTCTTCGGGTTTTCCTCGTCACGGACCTACATATAATATTACATTTGATTACATTATTCTGATACACATACTTTAAATATATTTTTGCTTTAGGTTTCTGCTCGAAGTGTTTATTGTTTTTGCTTAGCCGCGGACCCTGGTTCCGTCCGAAGTGTTTTATTGTTTGCCTATTGCTGCTGACTCTGTTTCCGTTCGAAGTGTTTATTGTTTTGGTTATGTCTGTTGACTCTTGCTTTGTTCAGTTTGTAACAGTTCTGCGCTCTAACCCAGATATTCAATGCTCGCGATCTCTTGGGTTAAGGAATATTCTTGTTTAGATACGGTTTTTTGAACAATAGGCACGGATGTTCTATATCTTTTAGTCTAATTAATGGTTCTTTGCAGTATGGTGCGGGATTGCGGGATAATGCGTCAGCTATGATATTTTGCTTTCCCAGGTAGATATCTTATCTTGGCTCCAAAGACCTGAATGATCATTTGTCACCGAGTTCCTTTTGGACTGTGATTAAAGCCTTTGAAAAACTCGGTAAGTGACTTAATGCTCAGTGAGGACTTTAACAGGATAGCCGTAGATTATGAACTTAAAAATGTACTAGTGAGTTAACGATATCTAGCCCTTCCTTGCCTATTACTAGTATTTTACTTTCAGAGGGCTTTAGTTTACATGAATAAAAAGCTATAGGAAAGAACTGTTTATCATATTTGCTGAAGTAGTACCCTCTTACCCCTTGGTCTGAGGCGTCTGTTACAATAAAAAAAATTCCTTATTTAAATCAGGGATTTTTTAAGTTAGGTGAGCTGCATTATTCCGCTTTTAAGATATCGAACGCCTGTTGATGCTTTTTAGACCATAATAAATCTACGCTCTTCTTCGTAAGATCTATTTAAAGGAGCTGTCATGATTTGAAGAGTTACATATTTACATACGATTGTAATACCCACTACAGCGCAAAAGTGCTGTATCCCCCTGTTACGTTAATAGGTACCGGAAAGTTATGAATAGCCGACACCTTACCATGGACTACTTTAAAGACCTTGACTAGACACATAAAACCTAGATAAACATGTTCGGTTTTAAAAAACTCACATTTAGATATTTACTCTGAGATTATTTGTCTTTGTCTCTGTAGCACTAGCTCTACTTTATGTGAATGTACTTCTAAGGTATTAGAAAAGATTACAAGATCATCCATATAGGCATGTAGGTTATCCCTAAAAAGTCTCCAAACACTATATTGTAATTGGGGCGCAACGTAAGCCGGAGCATACGTAAAAAATTGATAATGTCCCCCTGAGGTGTGCTGAAAACGGTGTATGAGGTACAATCACTTAGATAATGGTATCAGGTAAAAGCTTTTAAATAAGTCCAAGCTGGTGAAAAATTTATTCTAACCTAACAGAGATAAGATGTCGTCGGTACATGGCACTGGAAACTATTCGGGAGTCGTTTCCTTGTTTAAGCGACAGTAATCTGCGCAGATACGCCAAGTCCGATCTTTATGGCGTGACGTTTGAGGGAAAAATTATATGGGCTTATTTGATTTCCTAATGGCTCCTATTACTAACATTTTTCAACTTCGTCATTTATCTCTATTTTGAAATTTCATTGGGGTTCTACACGAAGGTACGTATATAGCTTTATGTTTGTCCTTAGACCGTATTTTGTTTTCAATGACATCCGTTTTTCTCCCAGAGATCACTCGCTAGTGGAGAAACTTTCCTGGTATTCAGGTAAAAGATAAAAAAAAAAAAAATTTCTGCTTGAATGACTTTACGGATATTACTTTAGATAGATTATCAAGAGAGATTCATCTACGACTGGTTGGGCGGGATTAAAAATTAGCAACAATAAAAAATGCGATATTTATAACTTCCGTATCCACGATTATGTATACGTTTGTGGATCACTAGATTAACTTGTTGCTGTGTCAACCGTGTCTAAGGCTTTGTTCGCGGAAATCGTTATATTTCTGAGTGTCGGGAAGGATTAAAATTTCATTTCCCAGCAAAGTCTTTTTACACGCACTAAGCCATTCGAGGGTGCATGCTTCTCGAGATTTTGCGTGCAAAGTACGACTGCGGTTGTGGAGAATTCTGTTGGGTCATTTGAACAATGTTACGATTTTATGAGAAATTTAAAATGTATAGTTCCTTTATATAAGTTATTATTTGATTATTAATTGTCTTTTTTTTTTTTTTTTTTTTTTTTCTTTTTTTTTTTAAACTGATTTTAATATGTTTGAAGGTTTATAGGATTTTCCTTTGATAACACGCCTTATTTTGCAGGATGTAAGATAATATTTTGTATACCCCTAGATGGATCTTACAATTACACTACATACAGATCAATGTTTTTTTATAACTATAGAGGTATCTGTAAGCGCTCGCTTATGCGGACTTCTCATTAGGGAAGTTCGAACAACAGACGGGTGAGTCCGTAAAATACAGGATATTACGTGTACTAAAGGAATAAACAAGATATTCTAATTTTTATGGCGCGTACAGTCGGGCTTTATGCACCACTACTTATAATAACTTACGTATTAAAAAAAACCGAAAAACCAATGCTCTGATTACTTTATACGGTCGTGTGTTTCATAGGGAAAATCCTTTTTAATTCAAAAAGATATTGGCATATCTGAACCACATCGCTTTTCCCCACTCTGCTAGAGTCGCTTATTGTGTGGAATTTGCTATGCTTTGAACACTCGGCAGTTTTTGACTGACCTTGACCGCTTGACCAGGTGACACAGTCACCGAGTATGCTTGTTTGATTCTGAACGGGCTACTGTTTCTATTTCTTTTGTAATAATTAGGATCCTTCTCGTTTATTACCATCGGCAACGTATTGTGTGTTTTTAGCATTATGGTTGCTGATTACGTATAAAGCAATGAATGACGAACTATTAGGAACTGACGATTACTAATAAGACAAGTTATCACTACTGCATTCCATATTAACTGTTTGTACTTCATTCTTTGCTAAAATTTGAAATAGTGAGGGATCCTGGTCAGCGCATTTAGCCTGATGAAAGTTTTTTACAGACATGTTATTCCTTGCAATCCAGCCATATTTTTAAAGTTAAGTTGAGTCATTGAGGTTCGATATTTTATATAACTCAAAAAACTCAAGGCTAAAACTGCGATCGGGACTTGCAAAGGAGCATTTATTGTCATGACCCGAAATAGTGTTACCTCTAATCTATCTAGGTTTGTACGGGTGTTCCACTTGTTTTTGTGTGTTTTCTAATCACTACGGTCTTAACGACCCTATCCATGCATCTGTATAAATACAGACGTCCACTGGCGTAAACGCATATTCACTGTTTAATATGATTTGTTACGTAAGGGATTAATAATCACCCAAAATGATAAAATTAACATAGTATATGATTATGATATTTCAGTAGAACTTCTGGAAACAGACACTCAAAGATAAAAACTCGCAGTAGCGAAATCTCAATGATGTAGATAATTTCTGTAAAAAAGTAAGATTAAGAATGTCTCGTAACTTCAGCCACAGGAATAACGAAA
>NC_087210.1:23590867-23623367 GCF_015104395.2 Macrobrachium nipponense
TTGTCAGAATTCATCATACCAATTATGGAATACCTTGTTACGAGAGAATCTTCATTAAACAGCATTCCAGGATTTGCTTAAGCAACAAAGATAATTAACAACCTTCTTCTATAATGTATGGTTTGGCATGGTGTTCCTTTATAACAATGTTTCAATGAAATCAACTTTTAACATCCTATTGTGCCAAAAGCTCATATGACCCATTTTGAGTCCAGGTGGGTATCACACTGCTTATTTGAATCCATGCTTTTAACTCTACGTCAATACTATGGTGAAAAGAAACTGAATTCCAAATACTAATTGTTCTAGCATTTGTTCATGGTGTTTAAATATGCCCATGATATTTTAACCCCACGGAAAAATGTTACAGCAAATGAATTAACTCACAAATCTATAAAAGATAATACGCATGGTCTTAATGTTTTGGAATATTGATAAAATAATATTTTGTAAATATGCATTAACATATTACTATATATAGAGATTTACTGACCGGAAACGACAAAAAAGCGAAAAGTTTGATAGTTTACTTTAGCCCATTATAGGATAAGACTTGAACCCTAATCAAATGTTTATTCCTGAAGGCAATGTACGAAAACAGAGATCTCAAACTGCAGCATAAACCTCGAAGATAATAACTAACAGTCTGCGAAAGTGGAGACATCTGCCTCTTGAGAATTCTCGCAAAATGGCTTTTGTAGATATCTATATGATGGGAGAACCTTTTGCTTCAGTTAAGCCAATGGCTGTGGTCGCGTTTTCTTGTTTATCATCCAGTTGCCAGAAACAATTTCAAAAAATGAGAAATCCAGTGAGTGTGTTTTTCCTCTTTCTTCCGAAAGCGAAAGGGAACTAACTCCCTGACATTAACCCAGACGGAAAACGATATATTAGTTTTTATAACTCTTTGTAGCGAGCATAAAGGAATATATTCTACTTTTAGGGACAGTGCAAAAGGAAAACTTTAAGTTTCTCCTGAAAGGAGGTTTCTTTAATTGGAGTAGGTACTGGCATCCTACTTCAGTAAAGATCACAATGACATTGGTAGCTAAATTTCCCATTTTAAGTACATAACAAGCCTTATAGCCTCAAATTAAGGAAATTTTCTTTTACTGTTTCCCCATTCTATTGTTTGTTTTACATGTCGCCGTATAAATGACTGTTCAAGAAATAGATATCAGCATATTCAATTATAGTTATCTCTAATAAAATAGTTAATTGAGTGAATTCACTACGGTAAATGGAAGGATAGCTTGAAAAATTACTTGACGTACTGTCACCAAAATATGGCAATAATATTTATCAATATATGCTTATCCTGCTTAAGAAGGAAAACTTTCTTTAAAAATGAGAAATTTTTACAAGGCAGACTAATAAATATCAATCAAATAGAAAACCTGTATTCCTCCGAGTGTTCTTTAAGTAACCACAAGTTTTCTGAAAACTTTTCATTATTATATCACTCTAATTCAGCAGCAAAGAATTTTGAGTCTTAAGAGCAAGCGGCTTATTGTAAAACCAGGACTAAAGTTTCGTATGGTTAGAATCTAGGTAGGTAAACAACACCCATCGTCTAACGTTCCGAATGTACCGATAAAGACTTTGAATACTTGAAATCAATTAATCTATTTTCTTTCTCTCCGAGAAAATGCACATAGTGTATATTAAAAGAACTTATAAAGTTAATACGTGAGAAAAATTCCGACGTTGCAGTATTATTAGGCATAACGGTAAAGCAATAACCTGGAAATATCTTGGAACAAAAATTGCATTCTTAAAAGGACAGCTCTCCTATGGGGACCGTGAACTGTCAGGGTAATTGGGATGTTTGCTTCTCTGAAGGGAAACGACGAGGCCTTCAGGGTCGTAACTTCTGCTCCCAGTTGCAATCATCTACTGCCCGCCAGTAACCCAACAAAGGTCGTGCAATTGGTGTCTATAAAAGGGGGAAGGAATAAGGCGGAAATTTAACTTAGAGGAAATTGAGTGGGTCAATAAGCAAGTGTGTATAGATGAAAGGATCAAGATGGCGTCAATGCAGAAAGATTGGAAAATAACTGGAAGGTAGAATTCGGGACTATTAGAGGACTGGTGGAAAATAAAAAGTATTATTATTATTATTATTATTATTGTACTTAGGAAGCAGACCCTCTCTCAAGCATACTTTATTAAAAGTAATGGCTACTTCAGCAGCGTTACACGTTGTAGAGATTCTTCTCTATTTTGCGAATAGCGGCTTTTTCAGTGCTACTTAAACAGGCTAGTAGAGCGCCTATAGAGGTCATGGTAAAATACAGGGTCAAAATAGGTGTATATATTTGAATTTTACAGATAAACTATGATACCATAGTCATCAAAGTCATTAACGATTTTCTCTCTCTCTATCTCTCTCATCTCTCTCTCTCTCTCTCTCTCTCTCTCTTAAAGCGAGCTTTCGTCTGGAGCTGCCAGACATCCTCGGGCTGGGAAGCTGAGGGTGGACTGATCTTGGTGCGGTGTCCGTCCTCCTTATATCTGTGGTTGACAGCAGGGGGTCTGCCCCATGCTTGTCTCCTATTGGCTGGTGGCGGTGAGTCTTGTTTTCATTGGCTGCCTGAGCCAGGTCTCAAGCCACTTTCTTCGGGCCGATGGTTGCGTTGCAGCATATCCTGCAGCCGCCTGGACCTCCTAAGCGGCGCTGTAACATTGATGGGCGTTGCGCTACGCTGTGGACGTCACGGCTACTTTGATTTCCATCGGCTGCAGGAGTACCTCGTTCGGGGCGTTGTCATCCATAGAGTTGTCATGATCGGTGGTGTCATTGTTGGTGGCAGGTCTTCTCATACTCGTAGGGAGGAGAAATTCTTCCTGCGTCGTATTCAGAGTAGGTTTTATTTGCTGGATGAGTAGCGCCTCCAGCAGGCGCAACCGACGGGCATCAGGGGCCTTCCCGATGATCTTCGTGTTCTTTATGATGACATCTCGGGAGATGGCCTCGTGATGTTTGGTGCGGGCGTGATTCTTTATAGCCCCCTCTTGGGCGTGGCACGAGAGTCTCTTCGACAGTCGCATGGTAGTCATACCTACGTAGGCGCCGCTGCATTCGCGGACTGGGCATGTATATTGGTACACTACATGCGTCTGCTTATCAGGGGTTCTCGTACCTGTGGAGAGGGGTTATTTTTCATAATAAGATCGCGCGTCCCTCCGATTCTGGTAATATATGATTAGGTCGATATTCTTGGTGTCGTCAGTCGGGGATACATTATCGGAAATAATTTTCTTAATGGCGTCCTCTTCTTCACGGTAATGGGAACTCATGAAGGCTTTGTAGTACGCTTGATATTATCCTGGGGGCGGGGCTGCGGGCTCTCACTACCGTACCATTTCTCCAGGGCTGTGCGGACTTCCTTGCTGATTTAATTTATTTTGAGTACCCATTATTCACAAGTACTTGGGTAGGCGCGGTCGAGTTCCTGGTGAGTGTCCTGCCAGGTTGAGCAGTGGGAGAGGGCCCTCCTGACGAAGGCCCTGACGGTGGTGCTTTTGAATCTGGCGGGGCACTCGCTGTCTCCGTTGAGGCAAAGTCCTAAATTGGTTTTCTTTGTGTAGACTGAAGTACGGAGACCGTCTTCCGTCTTGCTTACAAGGACGTCGAGGAAGGGGAGCCGATCGTCGGAGCTGCGTTCGACTGTGTAATTCAGCACACTACACTGCTGAAATGCTTGACGGAGGGCTTCTACCTCAATCCTCGGCGTCGACTTGCACAAAGATGTCGTCAATATAACGTCCATATCTGCGGGGGTTGCTGCATCCTGGCGAAGACCCGTTCCTCCACGGTGCCCATATAAAAGTTAGCGAAGAGAACCCCCAGTGGGGAGCCCATCGCCACGCCGTGCATCCACTCAACTGAATGACACGGCATATTTACTGACTCACTGAGCTCATGTTTACAGACTAATGCGGCGCTTGAATTTGTTTGTTCAGTAAGTTCGTTACGTGACGTTTTTCGTTACCGATCAGCGTGTCACCCGCGTGTTTGTGTTGTATAACGTTTAGAATTAACACCGCACAACATTTCGACTGCTATCGTTTTAACTTCGTGCCTGTGAGATAGGCAAAAATAACTAATTTACAAGAATATAAAAATATGTTTAAATTATACTTCTTGCGTTTGCCCATTGGATAACGCGGGTGGTTTTTGTAACGGACAGATTTCTTGCGAAGAATATTCATACATATACTGCAAAACGTTTGATATATCATAAATATGTTAAATCTTTTTGTGTACATGGCAGTTATTGTGATCAACGGGGAAATTTAATTTATACATTCTAAATACTCTCACAATTATATATGCAAATTTGAAACTTTTCATTACAAAGTAATTCTATAACCGGAATCACAATTTTTTATCACTGAGCCAGGACTTTTATTTTTTTTTCTCTCTCTCTGGTGTTAATCTGTAATTCGAAAGGCCTTACTCATTCATGACGTCTATAGGAATGTTCTGAATAAACTTACTATTAACTATCGCTTTGTTCGAGGTCTGTGAGATGTTCTGAGGATCTCTAAACGTGACTCCAATCTTGCTTCCTTCTGCGACTGTCATCTCTCTCTCTCTCTCTCTCTCTCTCTCTCTCTCTCTCCTTCTCTCCTACACAACATGATCACACGCTTGACCGACTTTTATCGAAAATACAATATTCCGAAGTTATCAAATTTGTCAAGAGAGAGAGAGAGAGAGAGAGAGAATGGGGGGCGGGGGGTTCTGCCTTTAACGACTTTATCGTGATTAATTGTGCATCCTGCAGACAGGAGAAAAAGGGAAAGTGGCTGGAAAAAGAATTGGAACAGTTTTTCATCTGTCATTTTTTTACTGGCATAACAAGAAACCCACCCCATCGGATACATGTTTGTACTGACTTCTAAAATAAGCCATGTCGGCATTAAAAATATTTTATCGATACGACATTAAAATAAAAGAGTATAGGGGATAAAAAAACTGCCTTAAGTAACTAGGATCATTCCATTCTCTCCTTTCTATTATAATTCAGTAAAGTCATGTACAATTGGCTTGCGACTATGCTGCTATTAATGGATGGGCGGGTCACTTAGGTTGTTATTTGTCATAATATACTGTATATGTAGGTGACCTTATAACTAGTTATCACAGTCATTGGGTTGGACAGTATCGTTTTTAATTATATAATATACATTATATATATAATATACATTGTATATGTATGTATGTATGTATGTATATATATATATATATATATATATATATATATATATATATATATATATATATATATATATATATATATATAATATATATATATATATGATGTATATATATATATATATATATATATATATATGTTTATATATATATATATATATATATATATATATATATATATATATATATGTTTATATATATATATATATATATATATATATATATATATATATTTATAATGTGTGTTTATATATATACATATGCACGCATGCATATGTGATAGGGTTTTGACCTGAATGTTTTTGGCAGCGCTAAAAGCTTCATTACTTCATGTTAATCTCAGCTATAAACAATATCTTAAGTGCCTCATTATCATATCAACATATCAATTACAGTAGCAGTTAATAAATCATGATAAACATGAACGTCATAAAGAACACAAAAGCAAACCATTAAAAAAATTTAAGCCGCTAAAAAATCAGATAGTGTTTAAACTATATTCCATCGTAAATTTGAAGCCCATATTTATGGCTCGCACAGGCAGTTAATGAAAATGTCAAAATTAGCTGGTATGACGACGACACTCGTAATACAACTAATTGCTCCTATTTGTGAGACAAACAGTGTGATGTTGGGTCTCGCTCGATTTGTGTCCGGCATTAGCTCTTCATAAAAGCTGTCCATGGCCATGTCGCTGTGCAGTAGAGGTGGAGATTTCAGACCTTTTTATCGCTAATAATCTCGTAATTACACGTCATTTACTCGTTATATAGTTCTCCTGATATCTGCACCTGCAGTACTTCTTTCATTAACGTTTTCATCATTAATCATATTTATTTACTTGTATAAATGTTTCTGATCACCTTTTCGATGTAGATTTGGTTTCTTTTTAGTATCAATCCTAATGCAGATATTCTGCACTGCTTCAACCTTATCTATCTACTAGGTTCAATGGCATTCATTTGTATAAATCAAGCTGTTGGCTGCTTAAATGTGTAAGGACAAATGATGACATTGTGCCTGATAGATGGTCTCACGAAGTGGTCTTGCTGTGTTTAAAGGCCAGTTGCACTCTTACACTTATCTGGTTGAAGTAAAATGTGTCTTTTTATAAGGAAATGTATAAAGTGGATTTGAAACGTTAATCTTATTTCGGAAAAGTGATTGGGCAGATATTGTTTTTAATATGATATGTCAGCCTAAGGAATGTGACCGACTCGACTGAAAGGACCTTTTGTAGGATAAATAGGAGCCTTATAGAGTATAGGATATTGTGCTGACTGTGCAATATGGCACTTCATAAGAACCTGAACTAAGAGACATTTTATAGAATATATGGTGAGCTGCTAGGAAAGTTAAAGTATGGATACTTTGTTAAGTTTAAAGCAATATTTTGGTTGTATTAATGGTTACAGTATGGATACAAGTAATTTATGAAATTTTATATCTTTGGGAAGATACTTGATAGCTTTTGTGTGTGTGTGTGTGATATGAAATGAGATGCTTGAAACGAACATCGTCCAGTTTATATGATGTCTTGAGGATCTATTAAGTATATAAAAGAGAATGAAAGGAACATTGTTGTATGAAGAAAATTATTTACCAGCACACATTACAAATGTCTTAATGATAAAGTTTATAAAGTATTACTAAAAAGTGTTATTGGTTGATTTCCTCAAAGCAGTCTCATATATGATTGAGAAAATCTTTAAGTATACTATGACTACAATGAAATAGATGGTTAACAGTAGAAACTAAATTGGATTTTCTCAGAGCTCACATTGTCTGGAAAAAGTTTGAGAGATTGGTCAGGTAAGAAAAATCCTGTAGACCTAATACAACATTTTGTAAATACTTAAAAGAAATTAACCCAATAATAATCCTTTTAAACCGTTCGACCATTTTGTCGACAAATTAATTGACAATATACGCATCTACTTTTAAAATAGAAACGGATTTATTGGAGTCTTATATTAGAATACAATGAGGCGTCATTTTTAGGAGCAAAGGATTTTAACTGATGATTGGCTTGCTGTCCATTTGACTTTTCTCGTTCCACTTCCTTCACATATCCAGTATTTTCTCAGGCGGTCAAGTTTGTCCACTACCGGCCATTCAAACAAAGTTGGGGCATAGCATCGCTTAGTTATGCATGAATTCAGCTCCCAACGATGCATACTGGATCTGAGGAGAGCATTGAGCCCTCGGTGGCAATGACACAGGGCGTCGTTAAGCCTTCATACACGATTTAATTGCACTTGGCATTTTGATTTATTCTGCGTCAACTTCAAGTGGAAGCTGAGTGCATTCAGGCCTTTTGGGTATGTACTGCATCTAGGCGTATAGGAGCATATTCTGCTACCCCGCGTGAATTTCAGAGAGACTATTTATTTGATAAAAAAAATTAATTGAAAAAGGTCTTTTATGAATTATTATTATTTTCTTTTTTTTTTACAAAACTAACACAAACCTGCATTCATAAGTATTTCATCATGCGCGTACACACACACAGACACGCAGACACACACAACACACACAAAAGAGGAAACAGGATAGCGAAAGTAAACGTGGCCCTCATTATGTTATAACTGAATCACGAAAGTTAGGAACGTGATAAATCCATAAATAAAGATATATGCCACAAAGGAAAAATAAAACGAAGGAGGATCCGCAAGATCCTTCGACGTTAAACAAAAGTCCTTTACTGAGCGGAGACTCACATATATATATATATATATATATATATATATATATATATATATATATATATATATATATATATATATATATATATGTATGATATATAATATATATATATATATATATATATATTATATATATATGTATATATATATATATATATATATCTATATATATCTATATAATCATGATATATATATATATATATATATATATATATATATATATATATATATATATATAATATATATATATATGTATGTATGTATATATACGAAGAGACTTAATGAAATGAAAATCAAACGCCATGTAATGTACTACCTGAAGTAAAGAGTACTTGAAAATACCAATTAATTCTGTGTGAATCGTTCGGATTTGCATGATGTTTTATTTAAAGAATCAGATTTTTCTAGAAATGTATTGGTGTTTATTTACGCAGTTTACTTATTCCCAACAGTAAATAATTATGTCGCTTTCCACTTTTTCTTCTTATTATTTCTTCAAGCTTTGATATAAGTGCGCGTGCATAAGGAAAAATTAGATGGCTAAATGTATCAAACATTGATTTAGTTACTTTGGGGATCTAGAAAGTTTATGTTACAGCAACATGTCGAGATAAGAAAGCATCAAGGGAAAAGTTGCCATTATGGCGTATAGTTCTCATTATTAACTGCCTGCAACTCGTAATTAATTTACTGTTTTTTTTTATCAATCGGTTGTGTTATTTTGAAAAATCATTCTGGATTATTTTCAGAAGCATTCTACGGAATACCAAGGGAAAGAACGTGAATGTTTGCTCTTTGTTAAATGTTTCGTTTATTTACTTATTTTGTGAATCTGCATAGCTTACGCTAATTATCATTTGCTGTAAACGAAGTCTTTTCACTAAATGCTTAATGTTGGAGGACATTACCTTTCAAACTTTAAACGACATCACTGTGTGATGTTTTCATATGAGGATTAGGTTATTGGAAGCTGGATAGGATGTACTGGTTTATCACATCTCCGCCCTCTCTGTCTCTCTCATGACTGCATGTCTATTTGCTTGTATTTGCTGTTCATACTTCAAATTAGCTTGTCATTTCTGCTACTCTTCTTTGCGTTTGCTTTTCCTATCTTATGTCGGTTTCTTTATTATCCAATTCGCTCTACCTCGAAATTATATATTTTCATATATGTTAACCGAAGGAGAATTTTTGTTGCTGATAAGAATTTCGTCCTCCCGTGGCCAGAGAGCTGGTTCGAACTCACGAGAGGACGAAATTATCATCAACTAAAAAATTCCCCTTAGTTTAACCTATATGAAAAATATATTAATTTTGAGTAGAGCGAATTGAATATGGAAGGACATTTTAGCTCGATGAATATATATGAATCGCGGAGATGTGATAAAAATTCACACACACACACACACACACACACACACACACACACACACACACACACACACATATATATATATATATATATATATATATATATATATATATATATATATATATAATATATTTATTGTAATGCTGTACTATTGCATATTCATTTTATTTCTTCCCTTCATTTACCCCACGCTTTTTCATATCAGAATTTACAATACCACTAAATATTTCTTACGTATCTTTACAATTGTCTAGTTTCAAAGAGCAATGGAAAATAATAGAGGAATCTTGCCCTTGGAATATTCTCCCCCCACGCCACGAAGAAAAATAATGCATATATATATATATATATATATATATATATATATATATATATATATATATAATATATATATACTATATATATATGTAATGTTTGCGTCTCACATTAATTTGATTCTTGCAACTACATAGATATGTCAAAAGTAAGAGAAAGGATATATATATATATATATATATATATATATATATATATATATATATATATATATATATATATATTGATAGTATATGTTTGTTTGTATGGTGCTTTTACGTTGCATGGAACCAGTGGTTATTCAGCAACGGACCAACGGCTTTACGTGACTTCCGAACCACGTCGAAGAGTGAATTTCTATCACCAAGAATACTCATCTCTCACCCCTCAAGGAATGCCCGAGAATCGAACTCGCTGCCACCGAGGTGGAACGCCAAAAACTATACCGGCCACGCCACCGAGGAGCCTTATATAGCATATGCACACAAATACAATGTATAAATATGCATGTGTGTGTGTGTCTGCGCACATTCATAACTAGCTGACTCATATTTTCCTCATCCATGCGTACTTGCGTAGTCGTGCGCGTTTTTATACTGGATATGGCTATAATTACTGCTGATGTCAACCTGGCACTTTACATGCTACTTCAAATGGTTGTTATTTTCATAGCCAACTTTAATGGTGCTGCTTCCCTTTCTTTTACATATATACATTATATATATATATATATTATATTATATTATTATATATATTTTTATAAACACTAACTATTATGCTTTTTACCGATGTCATTTCTTGATTACTGATAAGCTTACTAATTAATAAGAAATATTTTTAAAACGACCATCATAGCTGTCGTTCGTGTCAATATTCATTCTAGTGTTGACAAATGTTATTCGGCATCAGAAAATCATCACTTAATTGACCCCTTCTCTGTTTCGAATATATTGTCGGTATGTTCTAACTAAATATTCAGGAAAAATAGATATTGGCCAAGGAGTCATAGTTTATGGATTCACAAAGTTTAATGATGATGAATGTTGAGAGAGAGAGAGAGAGAGAGAGAGAGAGAGAGCAACTGTTGTATTAATGAGCAAGGCCTAATGATCATATGCCTGTGCAGGAGAATTTCTTGTGATGAACCATACTATATCCTGTTTATTTGTTTTGGTGGTTCAGTGTATCAGTATTTGTTTTTCTAAGCATATTATTGCGTAGTTAACGATTTCATATTTCAATCCATACAATCCTGCAGATTATGGACGGGAGTTTAGTTTACGTTACAAAATACTATTAATATTTTATGTGGCACTGTTTTTTTATGGTTTTTCTCCAGTTTTTCCCCTTTCTTTTAACATCCTGAACACATCGATCCCCATAATTTCTAATAAGAGAAACAAGTGTTGAATTTTAAACCAAAAGTTTAAATTGTACCACAGTCATTTCAGCTGTGTAAATAAAAGGTATACATTCCTGGGACGTGCTGTTGAAGTTTGGCTTCGCAAAGTTAATGGCTCAATTCCGGAGCACAACGAAAATAGCGAATTTAGTTCGACATGTAGCATCATTGTAAATGTTTACGGCATGTTGTGTGATGGCAACTTTGGTCATACTACCTGTATCTGTCTGGTTTATGTACACACGCACACACACACATACACACACACACACACACACACACACATATATATATATATATATATATATATACTATATTACATATATATATATATATATATATATATATATATATATATATATATATATATAATATATATATATATATAGTGTGTGTGTGTGTACTTCGCCAGTTCTATCCAAGAATGCAAGACTTTTTTATCTAGGCTCTCTGCTATAGCTGATTATTATTGTGAGTCCACTTTGAAATTTGATAACTTTTTCAACCATTTCAAGTGGTTCGTTAAACAATTTTTATGACCACGCCCCTCTAAGAATTGTACTTCCTCCACGGCCCCCCCTTGTATCTTATATGAGTAATATTTCCTGCCAGATTTAGAGGAAAACGGATAAAAAAAGAAAAAGAGAAAGAGAAAGGGTTTCGAGTGATAGGGAGGAGGTCAGTAATTACAAAACATGGTCAGTCAAACGAGTCTAACTATTGAATCTTAGTTCCTCACTCTTGTTACGAGAATAACGCCATAGTTAGAGATTTTTTTAATTTTCCATGGGCTCGCGCCTCCCCTGGAAATTGCTGACACCCCCGTAGGGGGCTTTCTCCCGAGTTTAAGAGCCACTGATTTTGGCGCTGGAATAAATTAACAGGAAAGGAACAGGAATACGGAAAAATAATGTTGACCACTCAATAATATGAACAAAGTAAGAAAATTAGGAATAATAGCAGGAATATTGTAGTATATTCATTCCTTAATTTCAGCTTGTATAATTGTACTCTCAAGTGTATCACACAAACTCCCTTTTATGAAAACAAGTTAATCTTCAACTAAAAACGATTCCCTAAATCTATTTTGTTAATCATACTAATCAGTGCGCAAAATATGCAAATTAAAATAAATCACAGTTTAATTACGTTCCCCCTCTGCGAGGCAAATTGACACCCCTAATTCAAGCTAAGCATATGTAGGTGTGTATTTGTTTGCAAATGTCTGGTATATTGACATTTTCACCAAACGTTGAATATTAGGGAGAGAACATGCAGTTATTTGAATCTGTATTCTCATTCAAGTGTTGCGTCAAATATATCATATATATACGTATACACATTCACATTACACACACACACACACACACACACACACACACACACACACACACATATATATATATATATATATATATATATATATATATATATATATATATTATATATATATATCTATATATATATATATATATATATCTATATATATATATATATATATTATATATATATATATATATATATATATATATATATATATATATATATATATATATATATATATATATCTTATATATGGTACAATACATACATAATTGTAAATCAAGATTTTCAACGAGGTTAATTTTATTTATTTCACTCCGTCATTCTTGTTTATTTTTTAATTGATAATCGTATGAAAGTTGAGATCAAATTTGCTGTCCTATTGCAGTGTACACAGCAAACTAATATCTTAATGTTTACAATATCTCTCATTTAGTGTAACACTCTGACTCGCAGTATTCTGTGTGCGTAAGCAATAATCACTGGAATAATGAGTGTAAAAAATTTTCTGTCACCGTACGCTATTATTTATTTATTTATTTATTTATTTTTTTTTTTTGCAGTGATGGTATGCACCCTAGTGGCTTATTAGTCTGCACATGAATTCTTAGATTACTGGTTTACTTTTTCACTACTTTCTTTCTTGCATAAATGTGCTTGTGTCTTTTGGTAGGCAGTTGCTGGTATGTGCCTGATTGCATTATAAAGTGAGAAATTCAATAGGAATAACGATTTATATTTCAAATGCTTCATAACTTATATACACACTGCGAGTCCTATATATGCATCATACAAACTATAGTTATGCAAATACTACATAAACATTATATCGCAATTGTCAGCAAAAAGAAAAAAAATGACATTGTTAGTCAAAATATAGGCCTTTTTTTTACCAAAAAACATTGATTACTTTAATCCTATCAATACTGTGGAGTTAAGTATCATATCGCAATAACGGAAAAATAGAACAGATATTGTTAATATGATACGGCCCTCGTCCACGCAAAGTTTACTAAATCTATTGGGAACTTAATTAGTTATATTATTGTATGTATGTATAGATATCTATATTAATCTCTATTATATATATATTAATAATATATATATTCTATATATAATAGTATATCTCTTTATTATATAATATATTTATATATCTATATTATATATATATATATATATATTATAATATATAATATGTCTATATATATATTAATATATAATTTATATTATATAATTAATATAATATCATTATAATTCTAATATATAATATATATGTAATAATATCTATGTATTATATTATAGTATATATTATAATATATATATTTATTGATATTATATATATTATTAATATATATATTATTCATATACCATCTGATATGATATATATTCTATCTATATTCATCTATTATATATCATTCTATATATATATATCTATTATTATATCTATCATATATAACGACGGTGACAAAACGCTACACATTTCCAACAGGGGTTCCAGCAAGACAACAGCTCGCATGATGTGAGCTTTTGTTTGTTGATTGGGGAACCTAAGTTGGTTGTAATATATATGTATATCTAATATATTATATCTATATATATATATATATATTTATATTATATATATATATTATATTATATAGTGTAAGTGTTTTACATAATAAAAATATGGCATGTTAAGTCCCATATATTAAATTAAAGATTGCTTTGGCAGGAATGTTGATCAGACTAGCGACTCTAAAGATGGACGTTATAGCAATCAAGTTTTATGTAGGCTAAGTTTGACATGTGCCGCATCTCCTAGTGGTCATTCATTTGTTTTGAAACAACTCCAAGGCTCCCTGCTTGATACAACTACCCCGAAGCCTAATGATTCAAACGGCCTACGTGATCTGTAATCGTGGGTTCTCATTTGATTTGTTGTTTGTTGTATGAAACTATTGTCATTTGTAATGGTTAATGGTTCAATAATTTTGTTCGAACTACTGTCTGTTTCCTTCATAACTTGTAACAGAGATGTAGACAACATAACAGAGTTAGCTATCGTCATTATAGAAGACCTGGTAACCTCTTTGTTACCTAAGCTTTATCATTTGTAGAGGAAGTAGGGATTGCCATCATACATTGGCAGAAAGGCGATCAAACTATCGTTATTAGAAGACTTGTACCAATCGATACCTTGATCGTTCACCATGTAAAACGTTCATAAGAATATATAATTTTTTAATACTTAGTGTTTTCTACAAGAACCTCCTCCCGAACCGGGAAACCATAAGGTTTAATTAACCATCGTCCGTAACTAACCCAACAATATAATAACCCGACTTTCGTTAAGGGATCTAAACCCCCAAACCCCAGACACTTCATTACTGCAAGATGGCTAAGTGCAATACCCAACCGACTTAGCGTAAGATTTATCGCTAGTCTAACATTACCTCATAGGGCGCCGCCTTATCATACAAGGAGGCAACAAGCCCTAATATTGGTGGCCAGCTGTACCAGAAAAGAACTCTACCAACGTCCTCGCTAAGAAAAAGAATCAGAATAATAAATCATGAAGTCAACGAACGACGAAAGCAGGCATATTCTTCAAGCAACCTATATTTCATCGTTAGTTGAGCGACTTCAAAAAGAAAACAATAAGATTTCGTCCAAGCCAACTTAGTATCATCATCGTTTAGTTGAATCAACTTTCAAGAAAAAAACAAAACCGACGTGTCCTTTTCCTACGGCAACGGAAGCTTCGTCCTCTCATTAAAGAATCATTCAAGAAAACATCGTAGTGAGCGTTTTCCGGCCCACTGCAAAAAAGAACCGCCCTGAAACTCGTCTGCAGGCATCGGATCTTTCAAGGGCTTCCGAATCATCGAAAACAACCGCGCGACGGGGGTGGGAAACTGAAGCCAAACCAGGTCATCCGCTAAATAGAGAAGGATGGACCAATGGCCCGTTGGTGTCGTTATCGGAACCACCGTGACTTCCCGACAAAAGCAAGCTAAGTAGCGAATTTTTTATTCATTTGGGAGTAACTTTGAGTTTGATGTTCCCTTTGCAGGTTCCGAATTTCGTTATTCCTGTGGCTGAAGTTTACGAAGACATTCTTGAATCTTACTTTTTTAGACAGAAATTATCTACATCAATTGAGATTTCCGCTACCTGCGATGTTTTTTTTGTTATCTTTGGCGTGGTCTGTTTTCCAGAAGTTCTACTGAAATATCATAATCATATACTTAATGTTGTTTTAATCATTTTGGGTGATTATTAATCCCTTTAAACCGTAAAAAAAAACAAATCAAATATTCAACCAGTGAATATCGTTTTAGCCAGTGGACGTCTGTATTTATACCTGTGCGTGGATAGGAACCGTTAAGCACCGTAGTGATTAGAAAACCACCCAAAAACAAAAATAAGTGGCAACCCCGTACAAATCTTATATAAATTAAGAAAGTAACACTCTTTCCGGGTCATGACAATAAATGCTCCTTTCCTTTGCAAAGTCCCGCTCCAGTTTTAAGCCTTGAGTTTTTTTTGAGTTATATAAAAATATCGAACCTCCAACATGACCCTCAACTTAAAACTTTTTAAAATATGGCTGGATTGGCAAAGTAATAACATGTCCTGTAAAAAAGACTTTCGATCAGGCTAATGCGCTGACCATGGATCCCTCACTGTTTCAAACTTTTAGCAAAGAAATGAAGTACCAACGTTAAGATTGGAATGCAGTTAGAAGATAACTCGTTTAAACTTAAGTAAGGAATCGCCTCAGTTGCCTAATTTAGTTCGTCATTCATTGCTTTCATACGTAACCCAGCAACATAATGCTAAAAACACACAAATACTTTGCCGATTGGTAATAAAGATAATGGAATCCTAATTATTACGAAAGAAAATAAAGAACGAGTAGCCCGTTCAGATCAAACACGCAAAACTCGGTTTACTGTGTCCCACCTAGGTCAAGGGCGGTCGATGTTTTAGTCAAAAACTGGCCGACGTGTTTTCAAAGCATAGCAAATTCCATCCCACAATAATCGACTCTAGCAGAGTGGGGGAAAAGCAAGTCGAAGTTGGATCTTAACAATCCCAGATACCTTTTTTTAGAATTAAAAAGGATTTTTCCTATGAAACACAACGACCGTATAAGGTAATCAGAGCAGGTTTTCGTTTTTTTTTTTAATACGTAGTTAAGTTATTTAAGTAGTGGTTGGATAAAGCCCGACCGTACCGCCGTGCGTTAAAAATTAATAATATCTTGTTTATTTCCTTTGAGTACAACGTAATACCCTGTATTTACGGACTCCCACCGTCTGTTTTGTTCGAACTTCCTAATGAGAATAAGTCCCGGTATAAGCGAGCGCTTACAGATACCTCTATAGTTTAAAAATAAAAACATTGATCTGTATGCAGTGTAATTGTAATATTCCATCTATTGGTAATACAAAATATGTCTACATCCTGGCAAATAAGGCGTGTTTATATCAAAGGAAAACATCCTATAAACCATTACAAACATATTAAAATCCGTTTGAACCAAAAATGAGACAGTTAATCCAAATAATAACTTATATAACACGGAACTATACATTTGTCTCAATAATTCGGTAAAATTGTTTCAACTTGACCCACAGAATTCTCCCTCACAACCGCAGTCGGCGACTTTATTGCAACGCAAAATCTCGAGAAGCAATAGCACCCTCCGAATTGTTCCTTAGTGTCGTGTAAAACAGACTTTGCTGGGAAATGAAAGTTTTAAATCCTTCCCAGCACTCTGAAATTATAACGATTTCCGCGAACAAAGCCCTAGCCTAACCGGGTTGACATCGCTGCAAACAAGTTAATATAGTAATCCACAAAAACCTATACATATAAATATTCCGCATTTCTTTTAGTTGTTTGCTAATTTTTAATCCCTCGGCCCAACCAGTCCGTATGATGAATCCTCTCTGATAATCTATCTAAAGTAATATCCGTAAAGTCCTTCAAAGCAGAGGTGATTCAGCAGAATTTTATCTTTTACCACCTGAATACCAGGAAGTTTCTTTCCACTAGCGAGTGATACTTCTGGGAAAAAAAACGGATGTAATTTAACCAACAAAATACGGTCTCAAGGACAAACCAAAATAAAGCTTATTTAACCGTGACCTTCGTATAGAATTCTCAATGAAATTGCTTCAAAAATAGAGATAAATGACGAATGTTGCAAAAACTGTTAGTTAATAGGAGTCATTAGGAAATCAATAAGAACCTATATCATTTTTCCCTCAAATGTCATGCCAAAAATAAACGATCGGACTTGGCGTATCTGCCGTAGATTTCTGTCCGCTTAAACGGAAACGGAAAACAATCCCGATAGTTTCCAGTGCCATGTACCGAACGACATCGTTTATCTCTGTTAATGTTAGAATAATTTTTTTCACCAACTTGGACTTACTTAAAGAGCCTTTTTTACCATAATACCATTACCTAACGTGATTGTTGTACCTCCATACCCACCGTTTTTCATCCATCACTCAGGGGGTGCTTATCAAATTTTAACGTATGGCCTCCGGCTTTACGTTGAGCCCCAATTATGTATATGGTTTGGAGACTTTTTAGGGGAATTATCCGTACTGCCATATATGGTTGGTCCTTATAATCGTTTCTCGAATACCTTAGAAGTACATTCATCACATAAAGTAAGAGCTAGTGCTACAGAGAGCCAAAGACAAATAATCTCTCATAGTAAAATATCTAAATGTGAGTTTTAAAAAAACCGAACATGTTTTATTTAGGTTTTATGTCGTCTCGTGAAGGTTTTTTAAAGTAGTCCATGGTAACGGTGTCGGCTATTCATAACTTTCCGGTACCTATTCATCCGTTAAGGGGGATACAAGCACTTGGCGCTGTAGTGGGTATTACAAATACGTATGTAAAATTAATGTTAACCCTTCTTCAAATCACGACAAGCTCCTTTTAATTCACAGAGATCTTACGAAGAAGATCGTAGCTTTTATTATGGTCTTAAAACGCAATCAACAGGCGTTTTCGATAATCTTAAAAGGCGGAATAATGCAGCTCCCTCGAACTTAAAAATCCCTTTTTGAAATTTTAATAGGAAATTTTTTTTTTATTGCAACCAGACTCCTCAGGACCCTGGGGTAAGAGTGTACTACTTCAGCAATATGATAAACATTGTTTGTTCTTTTCCTATAGCTTTTTGTATTCATGTAAACCTAAAGGCCCTCTGAAAGTAAATATGCAGTACTAAGGCAAGGAGGAGGGCTAGGTTATCATTTAACTGCACTAGTACATTTTAAGTTCCATAATCTATGGCTATCCTGATAAAGTCCTTACTTGAACATGTGTCCTTTTACCGATTTTTTCGAAAGGCTTTAATCACAGTCCAAAGGAACTCGGTGACAAATTTATCATTCAGGGTCTTTGGAGGCCCAACAAGATAAGATTCTTATCCTGGGAAGCAATTTATCATAAGCTGAAACTGCATTATCCCGACCAATCCCGCCCACCATAAACCTGCATAGAACCAATTAATTGGCGAACTAAAATATATAGAAAACATCCATTGCCTATTGGTTTAAAACCGTATCTTAAACAAGAAACAATTCCTTACCCAAGAGATCGCGAGCATTCGAATATCTGGGTTGGAGTGCAGCAACTGTTTCCACAACTTGAACAAAGCAAGAGTCAAAATCACCGGACATGCCCAAAACAATAAACACTTTCGAACGAACAAAGAGTCAGCAGCAATAAACAACAACCAAAAAACAAAAAACTTCTTCTAACCGGAAACACGGTGTCCAGGGGGTGGCTAGGCAAAAACATAAACACTTCGAGTCAGAAACCTTTTTTTAAAAAAAGCAAAAGTTTTAAATATTTAAGGTATGTTCTCAATCAGAATAACTGTAATCGAAATTGTAATATTATTATGTATGTTCCAGTACGAGGAAAACCCTCCGAAGAACACAGCAGATGACCATAACGAACCAGGTACGTAGATAATCGCAAATCTTTCTATCCTACCAATCATCATCAAACTGGTTGCAATTCCGTTCATCCAACGGTTCCCCTACTATGGTCAAGAGAAGCCAAATCACTATTTTTAATTACGTGGCCTAGCAAATGCTTTACAGATATAAAAAGTCGCATAACTAATTGTAACAACGTGTCCATGAAACAAGGGAGGCACACTAAGACTCTGGTCAGTTAAGGGCCTCTCCTGTGCCAAAATCAATTCCTTGAAAGAATATACTTAAAAGATTATTAACAGAATTACCGAGTCTGCTCGAGGGTAATAACACGCTTCTTAGTTGTTAATAGTTCCTTTGGAACGTTTTTAATATAATTTAATTTCGCCACTAAAAAAGAACAACCCAATTGAGAATTGCGTTAGACATTAAATTTATTTTGAGTTGCTAATCAGTTAAACATTGAATTCAACACATTGATAATCTGACTCGGTTTGGTGTAAATCCATAATAAGAAAATCTCCTTAACTCGTTTGATTGTGATTCCTTTCCATTAAGAAAACCAATAGATATTATTTATCACCCCAGAGTCAATCGGTTTGGTTAAGTTAAGTAATAACGGATAATTAATAGGAAGTTTGTCAATGGGTCTTACGAGTTCAACAAATCGTTGATATTTGGATTCCGAACTGGATTAATAGCGGTTTCTCGCGGTTTTTTAAATACCTTTATCATTTTATTCTTGTATCTATAGAATTGATTGCCGCAAGGTAGCCCTTATAACGGTACTCCTCATAGAACAGCTTTCCACCATTTTATTTAGCCAACCTTAATTTAATTTTCAAATCAAATATATAAAAAAGATAAAAAAAATATGTAAATAAATAATTTAAAACGAAAAAAAACAAAAATAAAATAAATATGGGATACAAGTGGCGTCAATATTACTACCCACCCTGTAAGAAGAATCCGGAAGGTTTACAAATTATAATAAAAAACAAAAGGAATTCACGAACTAAAATAAAATTCATAATCAAAAAGTAACCTCAGATTAATTTAAATGCCAAATCAATATTATATGCGTTAAAGATTTGAACTCTAACTTAAAAGTCGCTTTAGTAATGACAAACTAAGCTAAAGGTTTGAAACACATATCAAACCGACTGACATAATTTGTGTTTCCCCCGGTGATTTATATTCGTTAGTCAATGAAAAAAAAATAAAAATATAATAATCATAATAAACAAATAAATCAAATAAAATAAAATACAGAGCTTTTCAAAGTCATGAAGTCTAAGAAAGTGAAAACATGTTTATCTATGGGATAAATCCTGATGTGGAAGGTCTTATACAGGGCTCTAAATGTATATAAATAGATTTGTAATGGAAACCTTTTTCCTTCGTTTTCAATAATGGAATAATTTAACATAAATCATGCAGTTTTCCAACATGAAACTAATATATTGTTCCAATTTTGGTACTGGTTTTTTTTCAGACATTCTTTCTCATCAGTGGGTCCGAGTAGTTTGCAAAAACAAAAATTTAATCCTAAGTCGTATTTATTACAGCAAGTAACGTAACCTCTTAGCTGGCTGAGAGCCAATCTCCTGCCAAGTGACGACGTCATCATTGCCGTAATCAGCATTTGTTCCTTTTAACCTCAATAATCTCTTACCCACAGGCTTCATCCTGGTGTTGACCGTCTCTTGGCTTACAAAGCATATTTGACTGGCGAAAGGAAATGCATTAGTTCATGAACTTCCACAATTTGGTTGGTTTCATAGGCCACATGACAGGTGCCCATAACATATTCTTTATCCGTGTGGTTGTAATGCAATTAGTTAAGAACTTGCATCATTTTAAAATTAATAAACAAAATAAGGAAATAGAATTTCCTATAAACAACAAAATGAATCAAATTTTTTTTTTGCTGAACCATCATATACATTTAGAAGTATCAAGATAATGTTATATGTAAATATTTACTTGCAACATTAGCCTATTACCAATTTCAGTAAAACTATTCATGGGAAAAGTGGTCACATTTTCTTGAAAAACCCAAACCCAAAGTTTTGTTATTTAGAAATTAGTTTAACATAGTTGGGTTTTTTTTTTTCCGTTGCATCTCCTACCTCTATTTAATTTTTTTTTTTAAAAAACGTTTTTAAAAAAGAACCTCCAGGAGGATGCCGCGCGAGGAAAATTGAATATGAAATTGTTTTGTTATGGGCGCATAGAATCATGATTAATACTTCTCTTTTGACTCGTTATTGTTGCCTGGCATGCTTACAATAGCTCCCGTTTTCCCACTTCTTTGTCTAGTTTTTAATTTACTAACCAGTTAATATCGAATTTTCTTTTGGGAATTTGTAATTGGATATCTTTTTTTGTTATTTTGTTATAATTTATGGATTTTTTTAGTTTTCCAGTCCATCATATACCTTGGATAGGTTTCATCTTATTGTTAATGCCATGGATAAAAAAGTTTGTAACAGCGGACTCTTTTGAATTGCCCAAAATATCAGCGAATTTTATATGTGGGTTAAAGTCTGGTCTAAATGGCTCTCTCCAGTCCCCGCCCTCCCCTGTATTTGGGATTTCGTCTCTGAATTTACTTTGCCCGTTGTGACAAGTATAATTTCCACTTGCATGGACTGATTTAATGGAACCCTGGTTACAGTATCCTGCAGTAACGAGAGTTTCACGTCGCAACTTCAAAAAAATCGTTCGTCGCAGCGGCGACTCGTCAAGGTAACAACCGCCTACAATGTTGAAAATGGAATTTCATGGACTTTTCTTGACCGCGCGAGAAGGGAGAGGAAGACAGCCCGTATCTCGTCGTAATCTTCGTTTTTAATGCGGAATGCCTCCGGCGGCTGTCGGAAATCGACATAACTGAATGGGAACATACGTTCCGACAATTACGACCCGAAAGGTATTTATTCACTCTACTTTGCTGGCGGCGAAGGACTCCGTGCTGGGATGTTTTTTTTATTCATCCGCGAACGTAATCGTGGATAGCTTAGGATGCAGATAATGAGTATGAAGTCGGAAAATAGAACGTTTGGACCCGCCCAGGCAATTCTTTATCCCCTTGTTTTAACCCTGTGAAATCGGGTCCGTTTCTGTTGGCTATAGGTGGTTGTCCTGAACTGTGTAATGGAACGAAAAGTTTGTTCGAACGCTAGTTTAAAAGTGAAGTAGTATCAAACCTCGGTCATGTATCCCTATTATATATAAAGTATCATGGTATCCTATATATAAATGATCAGATATAATAACAGAATCGAATAATATTTTTTTGCCTGTACCGCCACTAGGAATCTATTATCTTAAATGATCATGAATAACAAATCGAAATCTCTCTTTGCGTTTGTACGCATAGGAATCTATTTGTAAAGTGCACATATATTTTAATCATAATTATATGAATCCCTATTACATATGTATAAACAAACAATCAGGTAGCCTTAGTCAATATGTTTACCTTTTATCTTACCCAATATCTGCAGTTTATATGAGTGCTTAGGTTATATTTGATTAATGAAATCCAGATTATCTAACAGTTTAGCATAAAATCAACGAATCAATCAGCATAAACATTTCAATTTTTAAAATTTTCATCCTTTCCATAATAATTGAAACAAATTTTTTATCAGTTAAAAGATAAATGAGTTTTTTATCATGTTTAATCTTATCATTATCTATGCAATTATCAGACAGAGTACATTAGTATTTTTCTGTAGCATAAAGTATCTTAATGAGATGAAGTGAAAAACTGTATCATTATATATTAACCGTGATTCCACTTTATTTATTTACCAATATCCATTTTTTGGTTTTATTTATTTTTTCTTTAATCAATTCATGTACAACCAGTGATTTTTATTTACTTATATATATATATAATTATTCCACAAAGTGTTCTTATATCAACACTCCCTATAAGTCAAATAGGCAAGTCAGGTTTTGAGTAATATTGCAGTGGTTTTGGTTTTTGTATCTGACCCAGAGCTGATGTAAGTTGTTTACATAATAAAAATATGGGAATGTTAGTACATATAATAAATAAAGGATTGCTTGTGCAGAATGTGATCATACTAGATACCGCTAAAGAGATGACGTATACAATAAGTATCGTAGGCTCAAGTTTGACATGCCCGTCAATCTGTGGTCATTCATTTGGTTTTGGAAAACATCCCGAAGCTCCCATGCTTGAGACACTACCCCGACCTATGATTCAAACAGGCCTACGTTGCATCTGTAGCGGCGTTTGTCTCATTTGATTGTGGTTGTCGTATGAAACTATTTGTCATTTTGGTATGTTATGTTCATATTTGTTCGAAAACTAACTGTACCTGTTCCTTCATAACCTTGTAACCAGGATATGGTAGACAAGCAGAAGCGAGATTAGCTATCGTCCATTATAGAAGACCTGTACCTCTTTACCTAATCTTTATCATGTAGAGGAATCGGATTAAGTATCCATCACCTTGGCAGAAGCGATCAAGCTATCGCGTATTAGAAGGACTTGTACACTCATACCTGAATCTTCACCACTTGTAAACCTTCAAGAAGAATTATAATTTTTTAATTTTTTTACTTAGTTGTGGTTTTTCTACAAGAACCTCCTCCCCGAACCGAACAAATGCTTAGTTTAACCATCGTCGTAATAACCGCAAAAGATAAATAACCGACTTCGTAAAGTGATTCTACAAACCCCCGCAGACACTCCATTGAAGATGGCGTGCAATACCAACCGACTTAGCGTAAAGATTTAGTCTGCTATTCTAACTAAAATTACCTCAATAAGGACGCCTTATCATACCAAGGCATACAAGCCCTAATTATAATATATATAATACTATATAATATATAATGATATCTATATATAATGATATATATAATATAAATAATACATTCTATATATAATTGAATATATACTATAATATGATAATGTATGAGCTACATTATTATAACTATTATTCTATATATTCTATAATATATATCTATATATTATATCTATATAATATATATATTATATCGATAGTTCGAAATTACAATGCCTTGACATTATCATATATCAAGCTATAAAGATCAATTATAATATATATGTATAAGATACTATATATTATATATATCTCTTATCTTTATCTATACCCTTTAATTGTATACCCTATATATATAAACTATTATATATATATATATGTTAATATTATATTAATATGATACTATTAGACATATGTGTGTGTGTGTGGTGTTTGTTTTTAATAAGTCAAGAATTGGTAATTTGAAATCAATATCTTTACTGCACTAAGAAAGACAGCGGTTTTTCAGGTTACAACTATCTGGACACCAAGGACCCAGTATAACCTTTTCCAACGCATAAAAACTGTCCCCATCATCCTTCGACCTACTTTGGCGGACAAACATCCGAAATGAGGAGAGAGAGAGAGGAGAGAGAGAGTGAGAGAGAGAGGAGAGAGAGAGAGAGTGGCTTAAGCGGTGGGTTGGAGGGAAAATAGACGCAAATAAGATATCATGTTTCTCCGCCTTTGTTCCAAGAACTTTTATTTTCTTCGATGGGGTCGAACCAGTGATTATTTCCCTCACAACTTTTGTCCAAATTGATTAACTATTTGTTGTCAAATGACTTCCTTAGTTATACTTATTTTCGAAGATATATACTAAAACCTGAAGACTGCAGGGCATCAGTTAAGAACAAAATATTGAACTTTAATTATTCTTTATGGAATTAAGTGCAAACATCCCTGATTTTCTAGGATTATGCAAAACCTTTTCCACTTCTATAGTCCCAAACACTTTCCCTTTGAAATCATTTAAAATCCTTTATTCTCTCCAAGGAGTATATGAAACTTTATATTATTCATGCAAGAAAGTGTTTTATTAGAAACAGTCCACCTAAAAGTTTTGTCCTTTATTGTCCGATCAATTCAATCTAATACATCAGCCCATTTCTACTTTCCCCCTAGTTTAACCAGTTGTTCCTTAACCCTCATAGTTTACCCACTTACATAACTAGATCTTTCTTGTGTTTTGAAACACACCACGTTACTTCTCTAAACCTCTTTTTATTAACACTTTTTATGTTCCTTTGTTTATTTCGATACCATAACCATAAACGTTTCTTCTCCATTAGTCCCCTCCTTTCAGGCAAAGGTCCCATTAAATACCAATTTTACACTGTATGTTGTAATAACTCCTTTTTTTTCTCAGATGAAGCAGTTTGGTTACAAGTTAGTACTTTTCCGAAAAAAAATATTATATATTTTATTTTCGTAATGTTTCAAGATTAACTAGACAACAGAAGCTCAAGTATTCAGGCCATTGTCAAGTTGTAAAAAACATCATTACAATAATTTTGAACTGCAATATGAAACTAAAATACTTTAAAATAACACGTTTAAAAATAAATTACTTGTCTGTTGACGATTTACAAAAATCAAATTAAATCATTAAAGGTCATACAATTTTAAAATAGGGTAATTAATTACCCATAAATAAAATTGTTGTTAATGGCATCAGTCCACGTGAAAAAACTTAATATAAACCACCTGACCATAAAAGGTTGAAATGGTTAGATCCATAGCTTCATTTCCTGACACGAAATTCAAATGTAAATGATTAAACATTTAATCCAACAGAAATTGCTTCTTTATCCCTTCTGGAACGGGAACTTTCAACTAAAATCCCATATCCACTCACCGAGGACCGGCCTGTTTATCGATGGACCGTACGTCGTAAAATTCCTGAAAGGGAAATGAATCTTTTCTGTCTTGAAATTATGGAACAAATACTTTAATGAATTCTTTTCAAGGTTAACTTTTCCAGTCGGGAATCAAGGCGAGATCCATATAAACCTTTCATCTTTCAAGAAAGTGATTTGGATTTCGAAAACCCCGACCTTTCAATTTATAACAGATGACATTCTTGCCCGTTTGCTTTTAACGCTTCTGGTTTAAAAGACCTGTTGATTCAGTTGTGGCTTTTGCTTTGAAAGGTGAAATCTATTTTAATTATCTGGAATTGGGTTCTAAAAGAGAAGCGAGAGAGAGAGATAAAAGAGAGAGAGGAGAGCGATAGAAGATAGAGAGAGGAGAAGAGCGGGGTGGAAGGGGGTTGAAGAAACAAAATGCGACAAAGAGTTGCGGCGTTTCCCACCTCCACTGATATGGAGGGAAGAGAAAGAGAAGAAAAAGGAGTTTGGCAAGCAATATGGAGTTAGTTTTAAGCGATAATACAAAGAGAAAAGTTCCCCGAAATGAAGAAGACTTATGGAAGGGCTGAAGGAAAAAATTACAGAAATAATGGCAGGAAATTATAGCTACCATAATCATTTTTATTTTATTTTCAATAAAATTTCTAAGCCAAATTAAAACGCATAAAAGAAATAAAGACATAAAAATTGTCTTAGGTTGTGTTTATAGTGATGGAGGAGACTGACCGACGATAACCGATTGATCTACGAAGATTGCCCACCGGTTTTGTTTTTAGAACATACCGCTTCGTTTGACAAAATAAACTCAAAAATAACAAGAGAGCATAGCCAAAATAACTAGATAAAACGAAAAATGGAACCATATCAAATAAATAAAAAAATCACAAAAAACAAAATAGTATCTATTGCCAAGTCAGCCACAGAAGATACATGCACATACACCGCGCTTGTATATATATCTATATTATATATATATATCTATTTCATATAGTTTATAATATATATCTATTATAGAGCTACAAAATGCTCTTTAGTATCTAATTTACGCTTCTACCTCTTACAAGGTTAATTAATATTTTTCCATATATGCTTATAATAAATGGGGTAAGTTTTTTTTTTTTTCTTTTTTTTTTTCTAGGCGATGATATATTTGTTGCCGTTCTCACGGGTGCGCGAACCATCGAGACCTTCAAATCCAGGACGTCCTGTGCAGCCCTTAACCCACCCCCCGCCACTGCAAGAGGTAGAAGTACAGCATTAATATTAAAGGACGTTTGGTAGCTCGATATACGTATATGAATCGTGGTAATGTTGCTATTACTTTATACTTTATATATATATATATATATAAAAAAAAAAAAAAAAATAATTATTATTATAATCTATCTTATACCTAATATATATATAATCTTATTATATATATGAATTATCTCTAATTTTTTATTTTTAAGCTTGTTATTTTAAATTTTTTTTTCAAATAACGCCTTTCATTTCTCACGACCTCGAAAGGAAAGCCAAGGGTTGTCCTCCGCTCATCGGTCCATTTCAAGTTCTAATTCTCGAAGACTTTGTCATCAAAAATAAAACCTGTTCGTATCACAACTGTGGCATGTTTTTTCTCTTTCCTTCCAAAGTATTCGTTAGTAGAAAATAAGGAAACAGAGGTAAATCATAGAGTTTCAAGGATGTAAAAAAAAAATACAAGAATCTTTTGTAGAGATACGATTCTTGGCCATTGTTGAGAAGAAAGCATAATTCAATTACATATTATTATTATAAAAAAAAACTGTAATCTGAAGATTCTTACTTGATGTAGACACCTTCAGTAAGTGAAATACACAAAAAAACTGTGTGTTTAATGCTAAAATATGCAACTAAAAGACAACAAAATAAAAGGCTGAAAGATATCTTACGACAGAGGAGAAAACCAATATTTCTAGTATTGGGTTTCCAAAACGAGGAGAAGCAGTTAAAAGATTTAATAAGGATTTCTCATCCTTACTGAATATCCTCGAGATAAAATTACAGAAAAATTATGAAAACACCGTTGCAGTGACGCAAGGAAGTGTGGAGAGAGAGAGAGAGAGAGAGAGAGAGAGAGAGAGAGAGAGAGAGAGAGGAGAAGAGAGCCTTCATTACAGTCTTTAACATTTTTGAGGCGTGATGCTGTCTCAGTGGGTCTAATTCATTTGGCTAAGCCTTCTCTGTTCTGTTTGAGATAACTCAAAAGAGATCTCGCCTTTACCTTGGTTTGGAAGGTTGAAAACTCATCTCTCAGATTATTCAAGACCCATTTTACAGCAGAAAACATTTCTGCTTTGTTTAATGACTGAATATGGAATCTGCAAACCACCTATCTATTTAAATACCAAAATATAGGATCTCCTACTCCTTACTTTAAGGCCTAAACAGACTACAGGAATGGAAAATGATGTGTTTGTGAAATCAGTAAATACGAATTAATATATTAGAATACAGTACTCACTTGGGGATTTGGCTTCTCAAGAAGCTTTGCTTATCACAGACTCATTAATTTGCATCTTTGCCAGGTGTCTGTATCTGCAGTATATTGAGAGAGAACATAAAAAATATAATGAGTAAGCTGTAATGAAAATCATAGTGTAGAAGAAAAACTATACTTGTGCTGGCCCAGTTTTCATGGCCACTGTACCATTGTGATTTACGAGTATAGCTTCTACACACGACCTGACGCGAATTTAATCGGCAAACCTTGTTGAATATTAACGTCCTTTTTTTTATTACCACCATTTACCACCTATATGCAGCACCTCTCAGGTAGACGAAACCATCTCTAAGCATTCTAATGTATCCATTTCACCACACTAACTTTGATAAAGATTGGTTTTCTTTTTTATCTCCAAATTCCTTGATCTTTCCATTCTGATTATGCCATATATAATGCGCTGAAAATCCCACATCAAGAGTTGCACCCTTTATTTGTTCCATTTGAAGTCGTGAAAATCACACTTCATTTCCATAAAGGAACTTGACTTGGCTTCCACAATCAATATGCTCACACCCTACTACCTTTCTTATTTCATCTATTCTGTGAGTCTCGTTTTCTCCCATATTGCCATTTTCCATTCTATTGACTTCCAAATACCTCTACCAATGAACTACTTTCACTCATCAACCATTAATTCGCCATTCACAACTCTATCATTACATTGTACAACCTAACTCACGGCCATGTTTACTCCTGACCTCCCTATTGTAAGAATTTCAAACTCTATCACGTGTTACGTTGTGTCTCCTCACTTACTTTCTGCTGTATAGAATACATCTGCAAACATCAATCTACCATCCCCCAATTCTGAATTCTAGCTTATGTTATGTTTAAAGATATGAAACATCTATGGTAAAATTGCAAACCCATGTATCAGGACCACTTCTACATAGTAAGCCTCTCACTTCCAAAACTGCAGAGCCATGTATCAGGACCTCTTTCTGCAAAGCCTGTCACTTTCCAATCTACATAGAAGTGAGCACACATGACTTTAATTGAGGGGATTGCCATGCCCGATCTGTACTAAGGACTAAGCTGGGATTTTAAGAAGAAACCATGCTTTGCTTTTTTTCGGTTTCCCGATTTACCTCTGGTTTGTATCAATAGTTATCTGAATATTAACAGAAAGACTATGTATAATATGTATAACATATTTGTAGAAAATGCAAAATTACACAATAGTTCACAAAAATTGCCAATCATTACATCTGGTGGTAGTATTCTAAATTATAATCAAACGTATTTTAAAAAAGATTATCAAAAAGTCTGTTTCTTCTGCAATTCTTTTCTGTAATAACTTTAAAGTATGTGACTCACAAGCTGTTGATTTTTTCACACTGGAACGACGAGATATCATCTTAAACTTCTTGGCATCCCTGAGCTGAAAACTGTAAAGTCACCTTTATAAGGTACTTAAAATACGGAAGGGAAGTCAATTCATACACCTTTGAAATGTTTAAGTTATTATTTATTGCAAATGTGTCAAGTGCATGACACAGGGCTCTTCCTCTTCAATAATCAGCTTCTCCTCCATACCTTACTCTAAGTAGGTCAAGACAGAAAAACCAACCAAGTATGTCAACCATATCAAGGCTTGATAATCCTATCCTGAAATAATATAATATCCGTGTAAGTTTGCATTAAAGGAGATTCTTACAATTTTATGTTGACTTATCCAGAAATAACAAATAGTAGCTTACCACTATGTACAATAAACCCATGAACAACCTTCAGTAGAGTTGCGAAACCAACTGTAAGGACAAGAGAAATCTTTTATAACTATTAAAATTATTCGTGAATATCCGTACTCTTCCGATCGCAGGTAGGAAGGACTTTAATAGGCAGCGACAAAGGCTCAAAGAGATTGCTACGATTACCATTCAGTATTTGCCCCAAAAAATACTTGGTACTCACCGTAGTCCATCCGAGCAAGAAGGGATTGAAGTCAATGCTTAGGAGAACGTGACTTTTCTCCACAAATCATCCACTAAGGTGAGTCAAAGTTGAGACGATGATGAACAAATCAGTCGTAGGAGGCAGAGCACATCCAGATGGCCACCAATACGCCGTCCAAATTATGGAACCAAGGGAATACTTCACAAATGCCTCTTGAGGGACCCTTGATTCTTAATAACATTATCAGAGCCTCGTCCAAGACATCCTCCAGGAGGACAGGCTCACCACTGACGATGAAGACGGGCTCAATGGCATACGGGTATGTGGTGGGTCCTACAGGATAGCTCACTGCCCAAAATGCTCTGACAGGATTGTCCGGACTGACCGGACTGGCAGAACTGCCTCGACTGCTGAGACTGCTTGGACTGCTAGTACTGACTTCTCACGCAATCACCGATCTCGACGTTTCCTCGTAAACAACAAAAAGAAGAGTCAACAATTTGCGATCATAAACTATGGCAGCAGGAAGGACTGTAAGCGTACCAAGTTATTTATTTTCTTATTTTGGTAATACTGAAATTCGATATTTACGAATCCTTCCTGCCGCTGTAGCCAAACACATTAAAAACTTATTTATTCTGTATAATCCCACAAGACTTAAATAGCTGATTTCATTATTTTCTTTTATTTCTTGGGACATTACTTTATATGCAAGGTAAACTCTAGGACTTGTAAGTCAGCAAAATCCAGGATTTGAATATATATATATATATATATATATATATATATATATATATATATATATATATATATAAAAAGAACTAGGTATACATATATACATGCATACATATACAGTATATATAAAACGCAATTTACAATGAATCTCCCACTTAAATATGTGCATGAAGAGTGTCCCGCACTTTTTTTTTTATTACTCCACAACGGTGGCTTAGAAAATTACTTCCAGCTGAGTGTACCGTAAGTCAACTTAGCGACGTGAGAATTTCAATTATCATTAGCGTTAGCAGAAATATCACTTTACTTTGAGAGAGGAAAGATTGAGATTTGGGCCTTACAGCTTTGACGATGAATTCCAGATGTTCCCTCTCTCTCTCTCTCTCTCTCTCTCTCTCTCTCTCTCTCCTCTCTCTCTCTCTCTCTGGCTGTGTGTGTGTGTGTGTGTGCGCACGTCTGTGTAAGTTTGTGTCTTAGACACATGAACCTGATCATCGTCTTTCACACGTCAAAGCACGCGTTGAAAATATGTCGCGAAAAGTTCAAACAAGCTAGCCGACCTCACTGAAGTAAATTTATTTAGTACGTTTTTAAGATGCCCACTACCAAAAAAAAAAAAAAAAAAAAAAAAAAAAAAAAACTAATATTGTACAAATCTACATCCTTAAATCAAGAACTAGCAAAAAAACAAATACTCATGCGTGTAAATAGATAACAAAAAGAAATATTGTTTCAGACACAATATCAAACCACTGAAAAGACTTGGCAATTCCGTTTTGATATATATATATGTATATATATATATATATATATATATATTTATATATATATATATATATATATATATTATAAACAAATTATTATTATCAGATCTTGGTAAAAAATAGAAACTTAAAAAATCTGCAGTAAATTTGGAGAGAATTTTAGCTGCCAAAAGTGTATGGTATGCGTGAGGTGAAAAACATCTGAGATCCTTAATACGATTTTCTTTTTATTATTTCAGATTTTCCCAAAAGGAAAGGAAAAACCTGGATGGCTGGATTGCTCAAAGATTAGTTTCCAGCCCCAGACAGTCAGAGCAAACAATGACATAATTTTCCTTGTTATTTTTCAAAGAAAAACCAGTTTGAAAAACGTGATTTTGTGAACGAGGGAAAAGAAAATACTTGAAAATAACATGAAAAATTAAACAGCTCGTGATATACAGGCAACCAGTTTTCTAAAGATGTATATGATGTTTTGGCAAACTAATCAAACAAAGACACTGAAATATTTAACCAACTGTTCTTTCAATATGAAGAAAAACAGGCAAGTGAGAAAACAG
>NC_087210.1:23625867-23644316 GCF_015104395.2 Macrobrachium nipponense
GTCATTTAAACGTGTTATGAGGGTTCAGGTGTCTGGTTTTTGTGATGTAACATTAAATGAATGGTAAGTGTAGTAACCAGATACTTGGCACTTCGTAACATTGTTTAATGTGCCCAGAGGCCCGGGAAAGCAGATTTCATTATCACTCTAGAATTACTGTGGTATTAGGGATATATTTGTTAGGAGTGACCATATAATTTTATTTTGCATTTATTGTATTGAATTGTAAGTTGATAACTTATAGGAAAATGGCTCAGTTCAAGGTTCAGGAATTTTTAGCAGCCCCTTCTGTCCAAGTTTTGTCCTGAAACCACTCTGACTAGAGCACGGTGGAGCGCTTTAGCAGAGGCATGTGGTGGTTATGTGTCTACTAGTATGGTAGGCACAAATAAGATGTATTGCTATGGAATCATTGATAAATTCTGGTAGAATAACTGATGATGATGAGTTAGAATTGGCTCAGAGTTGTTGAACGTAGCACATGCTGATCTCATAAATAAGCAAGCAGAAAAGAAAGAGAAAAGTGATGCAGAGTTAGAGCTCAGACGCATTGAAACAGAAGAGAATTTGATTAAGCTAAAAATGCTTGCTGAAAGAGAGAGAATGCAAGCTGAAAGAGAAAGAATAGACAGGGAAAAACAAAAAACAAGAAAAAAGAGAAAGAGAAGAAGAAAAAAGCAGCAGAAGAGGAAAGAGAAAAGATAAAAGAAAAAAGGAAAGAGAAACCGCAAGACATGAAAGGGAAATGGAATTAATAAAAGCTAGATCCGCATTACCTGTAACACCGTCTAACCCTAACCAAGGTAATCAAGACCCTGTATTTGATGTAGTGAGAGTCAGAAGTTAATTCCTAAGTTTACTGAAGAAGCTCCAGATGAGTTTTTTTATCACTTTGAGAAAGTGGCGTCAGGTATATATGGCCAGAGGATAAATGGTCAGATTTGCTACAAAGTGTCTTAATTGGTAAAGGGAGAAGTGCTTATCTTAACAGCCTTAACAGCTGATCAGTGTAAAGACTACAAGGTACTTAAACACAGTGTGCTACAGTTTACCAGATGACTCCAGTGTACTACAATGAAAAGATTCCGAAATTTAAGAAAAGATGAGAAGGGAACATTCTTAGATTATGCTTACAAGTGAGAAGGTGTTTCAAACGTTGGGTAGAAGCTGCTAAAGTTAAAGCTTTTGATGAGTTAGAAGAGTTACTTGTTCTTGAACAGTATCTTAAGGGAATTCCTGAACATATAAGAGCCTACTTAAGAGAGAGAGAAGTGAAGAACTTGACAAAGCTGCTACACTAAGTGAAGATTATATATAATCAGTAGTAAACGTAATTACAATGTCAAGTACCAGAGTCAACAACGCCCAGGTTTTAAGTCTTTTTCCAAATAAAAACGAATTTAATGGGAAACCTACCAGTGATACTACTAAGAGTACACAAGGTAATACAACTCAGCAAGCTAATGTGAAATCCACATCCAGTTTTTCAAGACAGTTACAGAAACTAATGTTGTCTGTTTCAAGTGTGGAAGAGTAGGACACTACAGTCAAGAGTGTTGCCGGAATCAACAGCAGTCAAAACCAGTTGGTCAAGTTGTGAAACAAACTACGAAGAGCAGTGTGGAAAGAATCAGACTCCAGAGAAGAATGAAACTAAGCAAGCTGAATGTTTAGCAACCAGAGGAAATGTTACCTCAGGAGTGAGTGGCTTAGCAGTGTGGAGCTTTTAAGCCATATATCTATGAGGGTATGCTGTCAACTCAATAAGGAAGTATGCAGGTACCAGTCAAGATATTACGTGATACAGGGAGTAACCATAGTGTCGTAGTACGTGGTTCTCAACCCTCAGTTGGAGAAGAGTCTACAGGAGATTCAGTTATTTTGGAAGGGTATAGGAGGAGAGGAAATAACTCCTATATGCCGCTTACACCTGTCATGTGAATTGGTGACGGGGAATGTTGATTTTGCTGTAAAGGCCTCACTGGCTGTGGAAGGTATACATGTTTCTGATTGGGAATGAAGTTGGTGTGCCATTTATTCCTTGTCTGTAGTGACAGACAAACCATTTGAGGATTAGTCCTACAGTAGAGTTGGAGAAGAAATAACCTCCACCTGTTTCCAAGTTGTGTAACTACCAGAAGTATGAAGAGGACTACGACTGCAAGTGAAGAACTGAGGATTTACACACCCAAGAAGGATGAAGTGAAGGATCTTTGCGCTTAGAAGAATTATTCCAGGGAAGTGAAGTTTCCCATAGCGCTGACCAAAGAAGAGATTTCCCTTAAGAAGATGAAGATGACGACGACGACGAAGAAGAAGAACCTGATGTTCCTAAGAGACTCGAGTAGTCAAGTGTTGCTGAAGACGTAGCAAAACTACAGTAGCTGAGTTAGCAGATATTGAGAATTCAACCCTTGAAGTTGGTCAAGTGACAAGAGAGAAGCTGATGGACTTGCAGAAGAAGGATGCATCGTTAACTGATTTGTTCTTCAGAGTTGTTGATCGAGAGAGATGCAACAAAACTCCTACCTGTTACTATCTGAAGGAAGGTTTGCTGATGAGGAAGTATAGACCTACAGATATACCAGGAGATGCTGAATGGGGCGAATATCATCAAATTTTAATTCCATATCCATTGAGAAAGCAAGTGGTTGCAGTAGCTCATGAGTATGGACATATGGGAATCAGGAAGACTGTGGAGAAGATCATGAAATATTTTTTCTGGCCTGGACTTCACAAAGATGTTAGCAGGTTTTGTAGTGAGTGTCATACCTGCCAGATAGCTGGAAAACGAATGAAACCTCAAGAAAGCCCCCATACAACCTATAGAAGTTAGAGGAGAAACCCTTTAGCAAGTGATTATAGATATGGTTGGACCGCTGCCGAGACAAAGAAAGGAAAATGAGTATTGTTAACATTAATGTGTCCTGTGACAAGATATCCAGAAGCAATCCCTGGTAGGAACATATCTGCCAGATAGTTGCTGAAAACTTGTGGAGTTTTTCTCAAGTTTGGAATACCAGAAATAGTACAAAGTGACAGAGGAACAAACTTTACTTCAAAGTTATTCCAGGATGTGATGAATTTGTTAGGAGTGAAACACAGTTATCCACTGCCTATCATCCAGAACTCAAGGTGCCTTAGAAAGGTTCCACCAGACATTGAAATGTATGCTGACAAAGTATTGTTCTGAGTCAGGAAGAGAATGGATGTTGGTTTACCCATTAATGTTGTTTGAAGTTAGGAATGCTTATCAAGAAAGTATGGGATGTTCACCTAATGAAATGATTTTTGGAAGAGAAGTGAGAGGACCGTTGAAGATTCTTGTAGAAAATTGGGAAGAAAATCAAGAGGAAAGCCAAGGAGAGTATGTGAAGAACTTAAGGAAGGTTGAAAGAGATTAGAAAATTCTCTTTAGAAAACTTGAAATGAGTCAAGAGAAAATGAAAAGGAGATTTGATGCTAAGGCTAAGCTAAGAAGTTTTAGTGTTGGTCAACAAGTGTTAGTGTCTTACTGTCAAGAGATTTTACCCTCACTAATAAATTTCAAGGTCCTTACAAGATAATTCAGAAGTTAAGTGATAGAACTTATGTGATTGAAAACTCCAGAAAGAAGAAGAAAACAAAGGAAGATACATGTGAACCTCTTGAAACCTTATTTCTCAGAAACTAAAACTGAAACTGTGTCAGTAACCCAAACTACTTTATCTACAGAAGACGAAGATGCTACGAATTGGGAACTGCAAGCAAGATGAATAATTCTTCAATTTTGGAAAATTTGGAGGATAAACTGAAACATCTGAGTGTTGACAAGGTGAAGACTTAAGTGACGTAATTAGAAGTTTTCCAGAAATTTTTTAGATGTCCTAGACGTACTGATCTGACAAGCATGAAATCAAGATTCAAGAAGATGGAAGACCTTTCAAGCAAAGAGCCTATTGATTATCACCATATCATCGAGATGTTTTGAAGAAGGAAGTTGAATATTTGCTGCAACCCATGGCATTAGCAGAAACCCAGTTCAAGTCACTTCAGTTCTCCATGTGTGTTGGTGAAGAAACCAGATGGTTCATTTAGGATGTGTACTGATTATAGGAGCTGAATTCTATCAGTGTGGCTGATAATTATCCTTTGCCTCTTATAGATCAGTTTTACTTGATAATATGGGCAAGCCAAGTTTGTTTCCAAGATAGACTTGTTGAAAGGATATTATCAAATTACCCTTAGATGAGAATGTGAAGTTGCTGTCAGCTTTTATTACTCCATTTGGACTATATCAGTATACTGTTCTGCCGTTTGGTCTGATGAATGCACCCGCAACATTTCAACGAGCGATGGATCAACTGCTAGGATCAATAGAAGGAGTAGGTGTATACCTAGATGACATCGTGACTTACTCTACAACGTGGGAAGAACATCTGAAGATTCTGAGGAAAGTTTTCAAGAAACTACAAGAAGCAGGATTAACAGTCAACTTAGAGAAGATTGAGTTTGGCAAGGCAAACTGTACAGTATCTTGGGTTTGAAGTTGGAAAGCCCTTCTTGCTCCCAGTAAATGCTAAGTAGAAGGTATCCGTAAGGCTACCCCACCTACTACCAGGAAACAGCTTCAGAGATTTTTCAGGCATAGCTGGATTCTATCGTCGTTTCTGCCCAAATTTCTCAGCCGTAGTAGCTCCCTTGACAGACTTGACTAGTCCCAAAGCTAAGTTTATTTGGACTCCAGAGTGTCAAGAATCCTTTGAGAAGGTAAAAAAAGCCATTTTAACTTCAAGACCAGTACTTCAAGCTCCAGACTTTGACAAGAAATTTGTAATACAAGTTGATGCGTCAGACTGTGGTGTTGGAGCTGTTCTACTTCAAGAAGATGAAAATAATATCTACCATCCTGTGTGCTTCATGTCTACAAAACTGAAAAAACATCAGAAAGATACTCGACAATTGAGAAGGAAAACTTTAGCCTTAATCACCGCATTGAAAAAATTTGAAGTGTAGTGAATAGACCTAGGAATGAAGAATTTTGTAGTTGTCTGATCACAATCCATACATATCAAAATTTATCAGAAAATGAAAAAACCATAATCAAAGGGACTGACCAGGTGGTCTTTGTGCCTGCCAACAGTATAACTTAAGAGTGCAGCACATTAGTGGCAAAAAAACAATGTAGTTGCTGATTATTTATCTTGTTGCGAATCGTTGGATTCAACACCGTGATAAAAAAATTTTCTTCTGGGGAGGTATATTATATATTGCTACTTTCAAAACGCATGTTTCCCCTCTTTGAAATGTCATGTAAGATTATGCAACATTTTTTCAGATTCCTAGATAGCTTAGAATAGGATGTTTTAAATGTGTGTTCAGATTTCGCATTACATGTTGTAAAAGAATATATATATTAACATAGAATGTAAAAAGAGAGAGATCTTCTTTGTCTTTTCAAAACTACGAATGTTTACTTTTATGTCAACACTGTAAGATTGGAGGGTCTGGGAGATCCGTTTGCTTTCCTAAATCTGTCAACGCATGTGATAGCGAGAGAATTGAGTCTTGCGTTGTCATCAAAACATGTCAATCTTAATGTTTGCTCAGCCTCTGTTTCGATCGAGTACGCGTCAATAGCCTCGTCGTTGCGACGCCAGTATGAATTAATAAACCATCAATCAATCGATCGAGTAGAGTGCGTCTTTTTTTTTCTTTTAACAGACTGGACTCGTACGTGTATATCTTTTATCAAAACCATGTGCATATTGCAAACATTTCTTTATGAAGATTGCGTCAGATTTCAAAACTTACTGGAAGCATTCGTGACAAGAACGTTTTTGTATATATCTCCAATCCAGTTTTCGCAAGGGAAGAAGATTTTTATTAGATCATAGAACCTCGAGGCGGTTAGATCGCTCTCTCTCTCTCGCTCTCTTCTCTCTCTCTCTCCCTCGGACATCATTGAGATTATATTAACATAACGTAAATTGGTCACTCGTAATGATTAGAATTTCATATTTGATATTTCTTAGAGTTTATTTAGTGTTATTTAGTTTCTTTTGTGGAATCTGAACAAACATTATTTCGTAACGGCGCCTGGTTTTTGTGAAAGTGTGTAAGACAAGACTGCAGCAGAGAAAGAAGTTGGTATACCAAAAAAAATAAAGTAAAGTGTATATTTTTATTAGTTGCAACTAATAACGGACAGGAATTGTGTTTAACTAATAATGATAGGGAGTGTGGTTAACTATTAATTGTTAGGAACAGTGGTTAACTAATAACAGGTGGTTATGAAGGTTTGGTAAAACTGTTGGTTACAGTGTTTTGAGTGAAAAAGATTTACACTTACACATTACTGATTTTTTTTTGTTTTGTGTTTGTTCCATTGTTTGTGCACTATTTCATTTTTCTTATTGAAGTGTGTCTGTATTTTATATTTTCATTGCATTCACAATTTAATTGACTTAGTTATTTCATTGCTTATCATTGCACATTTAATTAAATTTAACATTTGTGAATTAACCCTTAAACGCCGGAGCAGTAATAAAAAAAATGACTCCCGTATGCCGGAGGGGTTTGGAAGTGAGCGCGTAAGCGGAAAAAAGATTTTTTCAAAAAAAAATCACAGCGCGCTTAGTTTTCTTTTAAGATTAAGAGTTCATTTTTGGCTCCTTTTTTTTGTCATTGCTTGAAGTTTAGTATGCAACCATCAGAAATGAAAAAAGTTATCATTATCATATATAAATAATGCGATATAGATAGCGCAAAAACGAAATTTCATATAAGTTGTATTCAAATCGCGCTGTGCGCAAAACGGTTTTGAAGGTAACAAGTTACTTTTTTTTTTTTCGTTGTAATGTGCACTAAATTGCGATCATTTTGATATATAACACATTGTAAAACGATAAGCAACACAGAGAAAATATTATCACAAAATAATGCATGAATTCGTAACGCGCTTACGTAAACACATATTTTTTTCAAAAATTCACCATAAATCTAAATATTGTCCTAGAGACTTCCAATATGTTTCAGAATGAAGACAAATGATTGAAATATTACTATACTGTAAGAATATTAGCTTACAAATGCAGTTTTCGGCCATATCTGACGAGCTAAAGTTGACCGAATGTCGAATTTTTTATATATATATTTTTTTATATGCAATTATTTCGGAAATAAGAAAAGCTACAACTTTCAAATATTTTTCGTTTTCATTCTACATGAAATTGCGCACATTTTCATATATAAAACTCTATGAAATGCCTAATATGAAACGGAGCAAAAATATTCCGAGAATGGGGACTTACGCAATTTCGGAGATTTGTGGCGGAGAAATCCGCGCGCGGAGGGAAGGAAGTTTTTTTAAAAAATTCACCATAATTTAAACTATTGTGCTAGAGACTTCGAATTTGTTTCACGATGAAGATAAATGACTGAAATAATATAGACTGTAAGAGTTTTTATCTTACAATTGCGTTTTTCGACCATTTCGGTAGAGTCAAATTTGACCGCCGAACGTGGTTTGTTTTCTATTTATCGTGATTATATGCAAATATTTCGAAAATGAGAATAGCTACAACCTTCAACTATTTATTGTTGTATTATACATGAAATTGCGCACATTTTCATATATAAAACGTTATGTAACGGCTAATAATGAAAATGGTGCAAACATTACCACAATCGCACGTATGATTTTTCGGAAGAGTTACCGCGCGGACGTAAAGAAAATGTTATTTTTTTCATAATTCACCATAAAATCGAAATATTGTGCTAGAGACTTCCAATTTGTTGCAAAAATGAAGGTAAATGCTTGAATCCAATTTTTTTACTAGAATATAGGCGTTTTAGCTTACAATTGCGTTTTTCGACCATTTCGGTAGAGTCAAATTGAACCGAAGGTTGAAAATTTGTCACTTATCATTTTTTTATATGAAAAATATTTCAAAATGATAAAAGCTACAACCAGGGTTGTTTTTAGTTGTATTGTGCATGAAATTGCGCACATTTTTCATATATAAAACTTATGTAACGGCTAATTTAAAATGGTGCAAACATTACCAACAATCGCATGTATGATTATTTTCGGAAGAGTTACCGCGCGGACGTAAGGAAAAAAAAAGTTTTTTCATAAATTCACCATAATCGAAATATTGTGCTAGACACTTCCAATTAGTTGCAAAATAAGATAAATGATTGAATATTACTAAAAATATAATAGTTTTAGCTTACAATTGCGTTTTTTCGACCATTTCGGTAGAGTCAAAGTTGAACCGAAGGTTGAAATTTTGGCACTTATCGTTATTTATATGAAATATCTTAAAACTGATAAACGCTACAATCATGAGTATTTTTTTGTTGTTGATTCTACATACAAATGCGCACATTTTCATATATAATACTCTATGTAACGGCTAATTTAAAATGGTACAAAAAATTATGTCAAAGTGACGAAATAATTTCAGAGATGTGTCACAGATACTTTTTAGTGCGGCAAGAAAGAAATTCGCGCTTGCGCGCCTGCGTAACGATTGTAAACAAAACAACACCTTGATCCGTGAACTCCCAGCATCCCCAGGCGCGTGATTCAAGAGTTTTCGGCTGGTAGGCCTAAAAGTATTTTTTTCCGCGAATTTTTAAAAAAACTTTTGTATGTCGACGTAAAAATACGTCCAGTCGGCACCCGAGAGACAAAAAATGTCGACGTAAAATACGTCCAGTCGGCGTTTAAGGGTTAATTTGCATTTACTTAGAATTCTTTTCAGGTTTTATTATTGTTTAGCACTTGTGAATGAATTTCAAATTTTCAATTATTGCCTAACACTTTTGAATTTTTGATTGAATTAATTTTCTTGAATTTTGTGATAAATTAATTTTGATTACTTTTACTTAATTTGATTCAAGAGTTAATTAAACTTTTACTTTACTTTGTTTTCAAGTAACAGTAATTTTCCCTGATATTGTGAATTTCACTTATAATTTTGAATTTGATAATAAATTTTTGTATTTAAAATTTTTATAAATGTTTTTTTTATTTTTATACCAGTATATTTGCATTTAATTATGATTATATTTATGTTAGGTAGAAACATAGAGTGGTAATTGATTTGCTTTCCTTCAATTTACTTGAAGTGACTTAGGAACCAGGGAAGTACTTAGACTTCTGAAATCAGGGAAATACTTAGACTTTGAAAGTTGTTGTTGGAGTGATGCCCTTTGATTAATTTAATTACTTACAAGATTACCTCACACCTGTTTTGATGAACTTAGTCTGATTTTCTGCAATACTGGTAAGTGTTAAGGAACCACTGTTGCCTTTTGAGTATTCAGTCGAAAATTTAAACGTGTCATGAGGGTTCAGGTGTTTGGTTTTTGTGAGGTAACATTAAATGAATGGTAAGTGTAGTAACCAGATACTTGGCACTTCGTAACAATATATATATATATATATATATATATAATATATATATATATATATATATATATATATATATATATATCTATAATATATATATATATATATATATATCGAACAATTCCAGTTGATTCGGAAACTGGATACCAATAAAAGCCCAGTCGTAAATTTATAAACTTTATAAAGTGAGAGAATAAAAAAAACGGGAAAAATCTCGTGGACTTTGAAATAATCTGAGCTTATGATCCCTTGAACTACGAAGGAAATTCTATTTCGTTCCCATTATGTCGGAATCCCTGCAGATGTTTTGGTGCTATAAAAAATGCCCAAACTTTAAGATAAAGACTGCATCCTCTTGGCTACGCAGATAGAACTGCAATCTCTCTTCAGTTCTACCACCGGAATTTATGCCAATTGTCCTTTATGCACGGTAAAGTGACCATAAATATATTCTCTCTCTCTCTCTCTCTTCTCTCTCTCTCTCTCTCTCTCTCTCTCTCTCTCTCTCTCTCTCTCTCTCTCTCTCTCAATAAATATATTATTTACTCTAGCTGTATCAGGCAGTCAATACAAATAGCAAAGTTTGTATCGCTTGCATCGGGTTTACGACAGAACTTTTAACATTCTCATTTAAGTTGTAGTTTTATCTTCTCGATAACCTCGAAGTCACTTAAAAAAATTTGAGAGACCCAGTATTAGTTTCATCTCCGTGAACTGTTCCTTCTAAGCCATTGCAAGTAACATATTAATCATTACTTCTATAATTATTTTTTTTCCTATATTGCTGTATAACAGTCATCTATGTTTGGTTAAAGTTTAATCAAGCACAGTTTTCATAATAAACTAAGGCACGGAGGAGGTTAAGAGACTCGAGTTAGAAAAGAGAGAGTATAGCGACAGAGAGAGAGAGAGAGAGAGAGAGAGAGAGAGAGAGAGAGAGAGGAGAGAGAGAGAGAGAGATTGTGTACCACAAATTACAGGCAGCGCAAGATAAGTTTCATTTGATTAACTTATTTCAGACTTGAAAAGTAGCCGCTTTAGATATACACTCACACAACCATGCATGCGTACATACATACATACATACATACACACACATATATAGAAAAGAAATCAGTGTTACCAATGAATGTCACTGCAACCAGGCAAAATTTAAGAAAGCTGATATCGTGGTGAATAATATCGAGTATTCTAATCATTACGTAATTATGATCGTTCGCTTTGTGATAGAAAATACAGGGAATTTCTTCTTCATAAAGTCCTCGCTTTTTATTAGAGTAAAAATGTAGCCACAATGTCGGGAAAAAAAAACAAAAAAGTTTACAATTACGGTTACCGCATTCACGATGCAATGTAAAAGTTTCTTAGTATCCTAAGTAATAATAAAAGAAAAAAAAACACAGAAATTGCCTTATGTTTTTTACTATGTTTCATATGTTAAAACTTTATGTTATTTGTAGTTGCGTAAAACTAACTGCATTATCATTATAGAAAAGTTTACCTTTGAAAGATATTCTGGAAACGTACTTTTGAAGTGTCTCCTTTTGAAATGAAAAAAATGCTCTCAGGAGAGAGATTGAAACAGCCTGAAATCTTCATAGTGAATTAATGCACCTCAAAACTTTCGGATTTTCTTTCACTTACCTTTTACTGTGGAAGGGAAAGGGAAACAAAACTGTCTTCTTTTCATTTGTATCATTCTTATAAAGAATGTTTTGAAAACAGGCAATAGTAAAGGCCATTTCCTATATTAATTATATTGTACCAGTTACATCTGAATCGTCTTCCACAAGTCGACTAATAATTTAAACAACTATTTTGTTGAAAAAACAATATCGATGCCAGATTTCTGGAGCTCTCAGATAACTATCAGTGACAGCAAGTTTATCCAGCAGACTTCAGTAACATTCTCTCCATCCAACAGTTATAACCACACAATACCAATTGGTGCATTAAGTTCAAACCTCTTTGTATTACAGTTCCTTCTTTTTAACCGTTAAAAGTTCAGTTATGGCCTGACAAACAAGTAAACACTCAAAATATTCACTTTCAAAAACTTTTTTGGTGTTTACGTTACTAAATATTTTGGTTCTTTGGCTGATATGTTATAATAACTACAAAATTAATGAGTTTTTTGTAATGAAGGCAAATGCCTTTTCTCCAAAAGAGCTAGTTTACCACTTATTAATACAACCTATTTACAACACTTTAAAAAATATATTTTTTAAGAATGGATACAAAATGGAATATTTGAGGAAAAATATAAACGTTTAAATCTTGAAAGTTACTACCTTCTGCTAAACTGGGGCCAGTTAATCTTGAAGGTTAAATACTCAATTACTCATTAATGCTGTACTTAATAAAACACCAGTTATAATGGGATCAAGAGCCTCCATTACCTCATTCTTCTTTAACATGGTAATTAATATCTACTAAGGCAAAGAACCTGTCCTCTTTCTTTATTATCTCATCTAAAATTCTGACGGTGAATAAATTAAACATAACTCCCTAATGGAAACTACGACGATTAATAAAGTATTCATTCAGTCCCCTCCCCCCCACACTCCCCCTTCCAGCTCTCTTTCAAGCTTAATGTCAATAATTTGTAGGTATAACAACGGTGAAAATAAAATGAATGGATGACTGCACATCGACACCTATAATACCTGCATTTTTTGCAAGATTAGTGTTCAACAATATAACGTTTTTGTTTAACTGAGTGATATCTGCATATATCACTTAAGTAAGAAAATATATTCCATTGTTACAAATTTTATTCCTGAATAAAACTTAACTATGTATGCAGTATTCATGTAGGTAAATAAAATGCGAAAACTTTATGCGCTATTCATGTAGCATAATGCTAAATATTCTAACTTGAACGGAATAATCTAGAGTATTGATTTATATGAGTCGGTATGCGGACATCCATTTATCTTATTTTCACTGGTGTTTCACAAATAAATGACTGATTTTTACCCAATTAGTCTTGACGCCCGTTTTCTTAATTTATTATCAAGAATTTTTCCTGTGACTGATTTTTTTCTGCGGTGCAGAACTTGATTTCATTAACATGCCGAAATGATTAACCTTCACAGTTGTACCAAATAGATGACTCTCTAAATTGACAGTGGGGAATGACATTCCTTCAACGGCAGATCAAGGAACATGAAGCAAGTTGCATGACAGCATCATCTCTGAATATACGAAGACTTATGAGCTATCACCGACCAAAAGCCCTTTTAGAATGAAATGGTGCTTCCTTAAGTTCTGTGAATGTGATATTAACAAATCAAAGTTGAACCAATCTTCAAAATTATATGAAAAGCGGAATGGTAATATTGGGTCGTCTGATCTGTAATTTTAGTTTTGCTGTGGTTCAGTATCTTTCGGTTTTTACTATAACATTCCCCCATTCATTATCCGTCTTTATTAAGGCAAGAAGCTGAAAACTGCAGATCATCCTATTTCTTCAATATTAAGTTTAACACAAACATGGTAGATTCTACGCTCTCTAAAACACCATTCACCTTATTTCTCTCCTTTATCCCATCTAATTTTTAAGGATTTTTCTTTTATTACTCATCATTTCTTTCAGTCGATCTAGTCTTGTTTCATATTCCATTTACTTTCTCCTGATGTACTTACTTATTCATTACCGTGATTTGATATGCAAAAGAAACCCAGAGGGTACTGCATACATTAAATGCTTTTTCCATGGTTTCGTCTTAGGTACCCTTAGGGGAGATTCTTTGTTTTGTTCAACTCTATGTATGCAAATTATCTCAGTTCTTTAATAATTGTTACCAAACACAATGATGTCCATTTTTGTTCATCTGGAATGTCTTAATTTCGTTGTACGTTTTTATCATGCAACACTTTTGTTTTAGCTATAAATGTATCGAAATAAAGTAATTCAGAGTATAAGTATATTTCAGAGATCTATTACTCAGTTACATATTTCCTCAGCAATGACATCAAACGCTTAATATAGTATATTGGATGACAAGCAAAATCGATTCTGGTTCAAATGAATATCACAGCAAAAGCATTACTGCTTTTCTCCCAGCCTGTATGCCTCTCTGTTCACAAGCGTTTCACACACTTACCTTATCGCATATATTATACTTAAAAAGAACTTTAGTCAAACTATATGTATGTGTATATATTTATATATATGTATATGCACTTTTATTAGATATCTTAACTTATATAAGATAATTTTCGGAAATAGCAAAAGGTAAGCACGATGAAATATGTGTGCACTTTACCTAAATATTCTGAAAGGTACAAGACCCCGAAAAAAAGGCTCGTTAAGACAATTATGATAATAAGGAACGACGTGACACAACAAAAAGTAACTGAAAGCGAAGTTAAATTATATCTGATTATGACTTAGTGTTAAAAACCTCGCAGAAATAAAAATAATGAAAATGGACTTGGGACTTGTGTTGTAAATACCACTGAAAGTTAATACCATTTTGTCATAAATGGAAGTAATGTTATTCTATTGCAGAAGGGCTAACACACACACACACACACACACACAGCGAGAGAGAGAGAGAGAGAGAGAGAGAGACGGAGAGAGAGAGAGAGAGAGAGAAAGAGTTTTACAATCTAACCATAGAACCATCTTGAAAAATTTTCGTGAAGTTGAATATAATTCCTCATGTTTCCCACACCAAAAATTACCGTTAAACAACCTTGGAAAACTAAACATAAACCCAAACTAACCCTAAATCCAATAAACGTAGGGGCATAGCAAAAAAAAAAAAAAGAGGAAAAAAAAAGGGGCCTAGGCCCAATATAGTATCTATCTCGGGAGTTTAATAGAGGGTGGACCCAATCATACGATCCTTCCCCTCACTCTCTCAACGAAACTTAGACTGTATGTTATTGGGTGTCTGGTTTACTAGTTACGGGGATGGAGGCTTACTCCTTTAGGTAAAACTGATGTTGGGTTGGGGTTTTATAATCCTATCCCTGGAACACATTTCTGGTAAGATAAAGAGAGGTTCGTGAGAAAGTAAGTACATAGGTCTCAAACCCTAAGGACTTAGAAGTACTTCCAAATGTGGGCCCCACACTTGTAGTCTTGTAATATAGAAATAAGACACCTTATTTTCACCATCCGCCTTTTCCTTTTTGTTGTGGGACATTCTTTTTCAACTGATGTCTTTTCGTCTGACTCCAAAACCTAACCCAAGGTGCTTGTTGATACACCGGTTGGTGAGCGGCCGGCAGGTTGGGCTCCTAACCTTGGATGAATGCAAACAAATTTAGTATTATCACTGCATCTTCCTCCATCCATATCGCTAGAGTAACAAAAATTGCTACTAATAAATTTCCTTCGCCATTGTTCTATCCATTCCTGCCAGGTAAAGAAAGAAAAACGATTATGGTCAATCGTTCAAAGAAGGAAGACGGGTTTCTTAGCTAGTGGTTCATTATTGGATAGTTACAAAACAAACATGCATAACATGATGTAACAGGATGTCAGCTTAAGGTTGCAATGGGAAAAGGAAAATGCTCGTCAACCATTTGTAAATTGTCTTTAAAAAGACATATTTTAAAAGGAAAGTTTATATACAGGCGTTAGTTTGCAGCATCTTTTTGGAAAAGAACAAACGCAGAAGAAGAATGAAATGAAACAGGTCAAAGCCAAACAGAAAGGTCTGTAAAATAAAAAAAAAATATGAAAAAATGAAAATAGACTAGATAAAATAATTGACCCAAAGGTTCAAAATAAGGCCCTTACGGGAAAAAGTTATTCGTTGGTAAAGGACAATGACCAGTCATATCCAAATTTGTTCGATATATACCGTGCAAAAACATTTGACTACAAAAGTTAGACTGTGGTTTAAAGGCGGTCCAATGTGAAAAAACAAAAATGGATGATAGGATATTATGAAGATATGTAATCAAGGATTTATGCTGATGAACCTTTTTTTTTTTTAAATGAAAAAGACAAGGCACACTACTGAAATACCCTATCATGTCAAAAATAAACTGCATAATAAGAAAACAAAAAACATTTCTTTGTAAAAGAAAAAAATTATAAAATAAGGCGAACCAAAACAAAATCCCTCTGGTTACAAAAATTTTGTGTTTTTTTTAATTAATAATCGACAATAAAATTACACCCTGTTTATCATGCAAGTGTTAAAATTAAATTATAAAAGAAGCTTTGACAATGTGTAAGTTCGGGAAATACCGATAGAATAACATTATTCCACACAAAAGGTCCAAGCCTCTGTTTTTGTAACAAGCCCGATAATTAAACTCTAGTGGAAAAACAGGAAAGTCCAATGATACCAGATTATTGTGTAAGGCATTTTCCATTCCCTTCAGGTTCCTATTCAAGAAAACTATTTTTTTTTTTAAAGAACATTTGCAGATTACGTTATTGTTATGGCTGGAATACACTTACGGTCGAGAAGATCAATAAAGTTTCTAAACTGCAATCGACCCATTATCTTCGAGGGGACAGACTATTGGGCCGGGGTAAAAAAATTGAAGTTCCCTCCCAAACCACCGACCAAATTGGCATTACCTCAAAAAAAAGAAACACGAGGGGAGCAATTAAAGTCAGAGCTCCAAATCTTCTTATACGATCTTACTAAATGCTTTTTTTTTCGTTTTAATATTTTGCGTTTCACTCGTTTTGTTCATATTTTCTTCAGGTCGGTTGAAGAAAACACCAGAAAATCAAATTCCGAACTCAGTAAAAAATAATAATTATTGGCCATGATGGATAGGTTTTTTAACAATTTTTTACTTAATAAAGTTTAACAGAGGTTAAATCACTTTTGTCGCAAAGCTATAATTTTTGTTTATCATGTAACCTTAGAAAACTGGGCGCAAGGGGTTGTCTAAAAGACGCCAAAAATGACATGTTCATTAGTTATTCGCATTTTGGCTTAATTAAGGCTCAGTGAGGATTCAAGGTTCTTGCTAAACCTCATTACTATTTATATATATATGTATATTAAATAATATATATATCTATAGTTAATATATATATAATATATACATATAGGTAGTATAATATATATATAGGTAGCTATATAGATATATATATAGTATATACTAATATGGATATCTATACTATATATATATATATATACTTATATATATATAATAATTATATATAATAGTGTATATATATTTTATATATTCTATATATATATTATATATTAATATATATGTATATGTATAATATATTATATCTATATGTATATGTATTAAATTATGTTTATATGTATATATATATATATATATATATATTATCTATTATTTATATAATAATTAATATAATATATTATTATATATAATATATATATACATACATTCATATATATAAACCTATACATAAATGAATGAGGACGGTGAATAATGAGAAAAAACAAAATGGGATATTTTTCATTTGTGAACCGGTTGGAAGTAATGTGTGTAAGGTAAACTTCCGATGAATCTTCATGTATCAGTGGCGTTTTTCATTCATTTAGTTTATATTTTTCTAAATCGAAATGCCTTACCAAAATAGTTCATAAAGGTGCCAAGGAACCCTCCAGTTACCACGGCAAGTAGTAGCGGTTTCAGGTAACAGTTAATTTATTCGTTTTCTCATAAACATGCCAGCTTTTTGATCCACCTCATCGAATGTCAACAAGTTCTTGAATCCCCTTTAAAAACAGGAGACCAAGGAAGGTATAGGTTCCTTCATTATCGACAGTTAACCTTAACTGTTCGTTTCCTCCAACCGAAGCAGGTTTTAAAATAAAATATCATATACTAACAAACCTGCTTCGGGAAATCCATCAAACAGTCCTTAACAGCGGAAACTTGGCAATCTGGGAATACTTCTTTGGCAGCAGAGAATTATTCCCAGTCAAATAACCCGGTATTCTTGCTAAGCTACTGCACTTTCCTCTTTCTTTCTAATACAAAAGATACGAGGGCAACGCCCCCATTCAAAAAATGAAAATAAATAAATAAACAAATGAAAATAAAAAAAAAAAAAAAAAAAAAAAAAATAATAAGGCGCTGAGAAGATTATGGCACGATACGGGGATGGAATATAAAAATTTCTTAGGATGATAATTCCTTTTGTTTAAACGCGAAACTGGTATAGAGTACGGTGTGTGTTGTTACCATCGAATAACTTTTTCATCTAAAGTACCCCTCTTTTTATTTACTGAAATCGAAAACGAGGCAATAATGGAACTTCTAATGGACATAAGTCGCTTCAAAATGAACGCAACATCGTCTTGTAAACACTGGGACATTTGGTCGAAAATAAGAGAAAAAAGACCGGTTAAATTGTGATTTTTGTTTCCTCCACCCTAAGAGCAAGTAAAAACCTTTAATCATTTATTACCTTCCCCACCTCACAGATAATTTAAAAAATTAATCTGGCTTCATCCCCTCCGGCAGGTACCCCCGCAGTTCCCCTTCTTGTTTCTACATCAAAGATTATGGAAAGTAGGAATAGGAAATTGATATTTTTTTGTTTTCTGGAGTTTTTGTCGTTTCCTATTTAAATATATATGGCAAGAAGGATTACAATCAAAATCTGTTGGTCCAGCAAATCAGACTAACTACATATCACAAAGAATATTGGTGAAAATCCTCAAATTCCTCAATGAAAATTGTTTCATTCTACAGTATACAGAACACGCAATGCTGCCCAAAAAAACACCTTAATCTGCCCAAAACTGGTTTGTATTCACATTAGTTTTATTTTCCAAACCAGTTATTACTTTGCATATTGATGAGAAATTAATAGTTACATACTAAAATAACTGATATAGCAATTCTATAAAATGGAATGGTACTGAAAACAATATTACTGCCCTTAATTTTTAATCGACTACAAGCTAGTGCAGCAATAGGTAAGCCCCCCCATAATAATTACTATCTTAAAAAAAACGGATGCTTTAATAGTAATTGTCTGTGGATAATTGGTTTTGGCAATAAGTGTTTTTTATTTCCCAATTCATTGCGGTTAAGAAGTAATCGAAAAGTTCATTAAAGTTTTCTTACTTCT
>NC_087210.1:23654816-23666697 GCF_015104395.2 Macrobrachium nipponense
AATTGCAGGCATTCACCGATAACATTTTAACAATATAATTTATTAATGAAAGCTATTGAGGAGCGCATAAAGAGTGTATTTTGACAATGTCATGGGAATGTGGCTTCCAAATTTGTTCATTAATAACTGTTCAACAACACAGCCAATGTCGTTTAGACCTTAAAAAGCTATGTGGATAGGTGTGCATAAAAGGGAAATTATATAATTTCATTAAAAATAAAGAAACTCTTCAGCGTATGAGTCTCGACTCAGGATACAATCTCGAAAGCAAGGGGAAAAGGCACCAGTGTTGACGCAGTTTACTATGCTAATGTTTCACGACAGTTGCTATCATTGCATTTACAAAGCTACAGTTATATAAAAACCATCCTACAAAAATTCACATTAAAACATCGATATATGCATAAATTATGAGACATATAAAAACAAGGGGAATAGGCATCACGTGAGTAAAACTAAAATTAAAAGTTTTCTCTTTCTGTCTTTTGCTGGACTCTGGGAAAAAAAAATGATATTTTTAGTCTTTTTACTCCTGCAGTTTTGGTGTGTATGTGTGTGGTGCCTATTCCCTATGTTTTTATTTGTCTCATAATTAATGTCTATATCGATGTCTTAACGTGATTTTTACTAAGACGGCTTTTAAATTATATATACAAACACATAAATCTCCTTTTCGGTAGGATGACTTCGATCGACAGATTTTAACTAGTGATGTGGTTGCCCGAGACAACACATCAGAGCACAACAGATAAAAGAGCAGAGTGCACCAACACACACGAGAAGTTTTGGAATCGAGTGAAGACCCTTGTCTGCGTATTGCGGAAATATTTCTTGGAAGAGCTGGGCATAGAGGAATATTGTCTAGATTTCACATTTTAATTTCAACATAAAGAAAAATCCTAGCACTAATATGTGAAGTTGCTTACAATCTTCGTGATGGATCTGTCGTGTATAATTTTATTCTCAAAAAATAAAAATAAAAAATCTGGGAATAAAACTGATTAACTACACATGTGAATATGCAATAAAAAATTTTAAGAAACGGCGGTCCCTTGTTCTTGAACCAAAAAGAACAATATTCATAGAATGCAATTACTGCATTCTATAAATACCTATAATATCAACTGCATCACCCTAAGTTACTGTAACAATTGTTTATACTTCAGTGGCAAATAGACCTTTTACAATGAATAAGATTAGAATTGTTAGAAATTTATTTAATGCCATTCGTTGAATAACAAAGAAGAAAACCAATTCATATAAGGAGTACCTACATTTAAAAATAAATACACATAGCAATATATAATAGTATAAAACTGAAAGTTACGCCATTAGTGTTCTACATAAATACAAAAGTTATCGAAGTTTTTCAAAATCTTCATTTTTTGACATCCTTGCAGCGATTGGGAAACAATCAGAGAAAACGACAACATGCACAACATTTGTAAATTAATTCAAACTACTAACTCATGAGTCGTAGTAGAAACGGAGAAGAAAGGAGAGACTGTAATATATCCCACACAGGAATCGGATTTTGAGATTGTAACTTAAAAGTAGTGAAAATGGTGTGGGGAACCGATGAAATTTTCTCTCTGGGTATAACTGAATGACAGATGGAGTTCTATGTATATATTTTAAAGAGAGAAAACTGAAACTATATCCTTGTTGTCTCATAATTCTAAGTCGTACTCTCTCTCTCTCTCTCTCCTCTCTCTCTCTCTCTCTCTCTCTCTCTCTCTCTCTCCTACTACCTGAAAATGATATAAATTAGTTATTTGTAAATACAAAAATGTGTCAGAAAAAACTACTCACCAATATTTTAACGTTAGTACAAATAAAAAGAAAAAGATCAGCGGTAGGCGAAAAATAACGATAACTTTTATTGGTAACTTTAGGTTTAGAAATAGAAGCCATATTGTGCTAAAAAATGTCATTGTTTGAACGAACTTTCACTTTTATTCACACTGTTTTCGACTTCGGAATTTGAAACAGATAATATTTGACATGTTATGTTCGTGGGAAAAGTAAGATAAATTGGTAGTCTTTATTTTATTTTTCATAGCTCCCCTACGCTAACTTTTTGAAATATTTTTATTGCTATTTTTTCTTCGTAGGTGTACATCATTCATAGGGACGGTCACTAGGTATTTACTATTTAACATTGTCGAAATTCATTACGCTCCACCTATCTTCTGGCGATTTATATTGAATATATTTACACATACACACACACCCATATATTATATATATATATATATATATATATATATATATATATATATATATATATATATATATATATATACATATATATATATATATATATATATATATATATATATATATATATATATATATGTATATATATATATATATATATATATATATATATATATATATATATACACATATATAAATATATGAATAACTTGATCACGAAGTATATAAAACGTGATGCTATGTATAAATAAAGTTTTTTTTGCCACGAAGGAAAAAAAGGAAAAAAGCGAGTTAGCCGAGTACTTTCGGTCCTATTCGGACCCTTTACTGAGGCATACTGATTTTATAAAGAACACCATAGTCAAAAGAAGGCTTAATATACAAACTGACACTACCAGATTAGCCATAAGGGCGATTTTCACTCTACAGAGAGGAGGAGGAGTCATAGGCTAGCCACCACCTTGAAGGATACCCGCAGTAAACAAGTGATTCTTCCAGAAAAACAGTACATTTTGAAAACAACACGGGAGCATATACAATTTAATATCATGAATTTTTACACTAAATTTTCCCAACAAAAATTATTATTAATGAAAAACGAAAGAAAATATAAATATATATATATATATATATATATATATATATATATATATATATATATATAATATATATATATATATCGAGCAAGAGAAAGAGGGAGAGAGAATATCGAACCAGAGAGAGAGAGAGAGAGAGAGAGAGAGAGAGAGAGAGAGAGAGAGAGAGAGAGAGAGAGAGAGAATTAATAACTTAATAACTATATACATGTGGGACTTACAAATATATGGGTCCAAATGGTACATTCCCAGACTAAGATTTCACACTTATCCCCTTAAAATGGTACCGATATGTCGATGATATCTTAGTAGTCTTACCTGGTGGTATCGATGTAAATGATTTACTGTCTAAATTGAATAATTTAGTGCCATCCATAAAATTCACTGTTGAAATTGAAAATAACAATGTCATCTCCCTTTCCTAGATGTATTAATATATGAGAATCCTTTCAGTGCAAATTCAGTATTTATAGAAAACCCACAAATAATTTAACATATGTACATTTTTATTCTGGCCACCATCTTAACATTAAGATTTCAATTTTTTCTTCTATGTTCCTACGCGCTTTGCGTATCACGAGTACACAATACCTGGGACCAAGAAATAGAGTACATAAAAAAGATAGGAATCGATCTCTGCTACCCACCTCATTTAATTGATTTATGTTATCAAAAAGTTCATAAAAAGTTTTATAATGTTGCTATTAATGAAAAAGAAATCCCTAAAAAATGTACTTAGCTTACCTTATTTTCGTGGATTTGAAACCATAAAATCAATATTTAAATCGTTTAATGTTAATGTAGTGTTCTCTTATAACAATACCATTAAAGATATGCTAATTAAGAATAGTCCCGTAACACATAACAACATCATTTACAAAATTCCTTGTAAGGATTGCCCATCGTTTTACGTTGGTCAGTCTAGTAAAAATTTATGTGTTCGGATTAAGCAGCATATGTATTCAGTTAGAACAGCCCAGACATCAAATGCACTGTTTATCCATCTGAGTGAAAAATCTCATTGTGTTAATTGGGGTGATACCTCGTAATTGCTAGATCTAATGATTATGTTTCAAGAAATTTACTGGAATCGGCAATTATACAATTCACTAATAAAAACAACCTAAATCTTAGTCTGGGAATGTACATTTGGACCCATATGTAAGATGTTTATGAAGGACCTCAAAATAAATGAACAGCTAATGAATTAGTCCCACATGTATATAGTTATTAATTCTCTCTCTCTCGTCTCTCTCTCTCTCTCTCTCTCTCTCTCTCTCTCTCTCTCTCTCTCTCTCTCTCTCTCTGGTTCGATATTCTCTCTCCCTCTTTCTCTTGCTCGATATATATATATATAAATATATATATATATATATATATATATATATATATATATATATATATATATATATATATATTTTCTTTCGTCTTTTCATTATAATAATTTTTGTTGGGAAAATTAGTGTAAAAATTCATGATATTAAATTGTATATGCTCTCGTGTTGTTTTCAAAATGTACTGTTTGTTTTTCTGGAAGAATCACTTGTTTACTGCGGGTATCCTTCAAGGTGTGGCTAGCCTATGACTCCTGCTCCTCTCTGTAGAGTGAAAATCGCCCTTATGGCTAATCTGGTAGTGTCAGTTTGTATATTAAAGCCTTCTTTTTGACTATGTGTTCTTTGTAAAATCGGTATGCCTCAGTAAAGGTCCGAATAGGACCGAAAGTACTCGGCTAACTCGCTTTTTCTTTTTTTCCTTCGTGGCAAAAAAACCTTTATTTATACATATATATATATATATATATATATATATATATATATATATATATCTTCAATCTTCTCTCACGTGCACATGATAACTTTTAAAAGAATTTTACTGGAAAATGTATATTCGCAAAAATTTTCCTTGTATTAGGAAGAGATCCGCAAATAAAAGTTGGGGTTACAATGAACATTTCATATTATAAACCACACAACACAAAGAAAATAAATATTTTCCCAAAGGGATGATAATTCATGAAACATCAGGAAATTATTATTTTCATTATTACTGACAATTAAAGGCCACAGTATTGCATCCGAAAGTCTCTTCTAGTCATTTTTAACCTTGTACAGAATTATAAAACACTATTGTGGCTTTAATTGTCAATATTATAGCCTCGTTACAGAGTTTCCTTAGTTCACTATTGTTGTTATTATTATTTCTATGAATCCCTTACTTATCAGCCAATGTTTATCGTAATGTCAAGGTTAATTTTGTATTTTATGTGTTGGTGTGAGCTTCTGTACTGGTTTTCCATCTCGACCAGTATTAAAGCAATCACAAGACATGTGCGGGATTTGTCATACACAAACACAAACAATTCTCGAAAATACCATATCAAATCCCAGGTAAGTTATGTGAAATTCTCAATAATAGTTACGAGTGGGACCAAAGTTGACGTGACGGTGTAACTACCAGTGTCTCTTCAGTAGTTTGGAAACTTTCACACATTATATGAGTCATTTTCTAGTGATACTAACGCAGATTTATACAAAGAAATCAGAGTGAGATTCCCATATAAATCCTTTAAATTTTCAGGCTAATTTTTGAAATGTAAAACATCATAGTTATAAACTCTTTGAAGAGAAAAATTTATTAGTACATGCATTTAAAATCAAAATATTTTGTTTACATTTTCTAAAATGACGAAGTTCAGTAAATGTGTGAAAGTTTTTAATTGCATTTTTTCTTACATTTTCCTTTAAGCAATCACTTAATGAATTGCACGCATCTGCAGATAAGTTTAAAATCAAACCAGTTCAAAACAATAATGAGTTTGCTCTTTCCTAGCAACACTGTAAATGTGACAGTTCCAATACCAGTAACTACGGTACACACCAATTATGGAGAGAAAGCGAAGGTGTAATATGTAAGGTGATTTGTATTTATGCTCTTCGCTTGAAACTACCTTCGTAGATTCAAAAAGAGGAACTATCTTTCTATTCCTGACCACTAATTCTTTTCCTAACACACATCCCTTCTATAACAACCGTACGAAGTTTATAAAATTTACTAATAAAATATCACGCTTTTGTACCATTCTTCATGGGGTGGAGACCAATGTATTCTCCTAAACGCTCCACCATTGCTTCTGCTCATTATCATCTTGTTTTACTGGTCTCTATATCTATTGCAAAACTGTTTCTCCTTAAATCTTCCGACTATACGGGCCATTCCAATGATGTGTTAATCACATTCAATAACTAGCTATCAGTCTCCGAAACATCCTATTATATATATGTATATATATGATATATATATATATACATACATACATACATACATACATACACACACACACACACACACACACACACATATATATATATATATATATATATATATATATATATATATATATATATATATATATATATAAATTTTCTTACCCCTGTGAATCTCTATACCGCAAAGTGTTTTTATTTATTTACTTTTATTTTTTTTACTAAATCATTTTTACGTCTGGATCAACGACTGAGTTTATCTCCTCATTAACACGTGGAAATTTTCCAATTTAATTTCGAATATTTATTGTACTATGCAATCCCAGATTAGATTGGTCGATTTTAATTAAATAAAGACTGAGTTCCTCAACTTAAGTATCCCACTTTTTCCTTTATTATTTCCTACTTCACTTTTTTTTTCCTTTCGTGGAGTCTCCCACCGATCATTTTCCTTTGGTTCTGAAAACTTTCGCTTCCTCAATTTACCTTCAGTTTAATAATAGTAATTCAAAGTCGCAGAGGCTAATACGAAAGTACCATGATCTTCTGTTTGAATCACATGATACCGCTTATGAAATTTGTAGAGAGAGAGAGAAATACTTTTTAACTGCACAGAAAAATAACGGCAAAGAAAAATAACAAATAAAAGAACATCGTAAGTGAGGGAGAAGACTGTGATAACCTGATCCGTTTCAACAATATGGCAAAAACATTCAACTTTGTTTTCCTGTAGCTTTTTTCTTTTTTTCCTCTATTTTAAAGGTAAGACTAGCAACCCATCCCTGAAGAACTTCTAGCGCCTGTGACCTGCAGTTCAACGCAAAAGGATATTCCCGTGAGAACTTCACACTTCTAAAATGGAAAGTCAGTTATCAAAAACATCACGGAATGCAGAGGTGTGAGCTGGGTAACAAAAAAAGGATAGAGAAAGTCACTCTAGTACGTTTTCGGGGGTCGGAGAAAGAGAGAGAGAGAGAGAGAGAGAGAGAGAGAGAGAGAGAGAGAGAGAGAGAGAGAGAGAGTGAGAAGAAGAAGAGAGAGAAGGTTGGGTTAACAGATGATCATGAAAGCAGGAAATGTAACGAAAAATAAGAATAGCTGCTAAAAATGGATTATAAAAAATCCAAACCATTTGTAAGTTTTAATTTTTGTGAAAGAACCGAAAGGAAATTGGAAGGGAATAATATCATAACGGTAAAGCCACTTCCAGTCCATAAGCAATCAGTTGTATCCTTTTTTCCCAATCTTTTCTCGATGTCAGAAATCTTCACGCGAAGTTTTTTTCATTTTTTCTCGTACCAGTTCTCGTAACCGAATTTCAGGATTCCATAATAATCCAAATTTGCCACCGTTCTGGAGCAGTTTTGGTGTTACGAACATGAAACCCACTTAGTTAAATAAGTGAGCAACTGATAAAGATTCCCCTTCGTGCAACTGAAAGAGTTTTGGGGTTCGAAAAATTATCATGAAACTATTTGGTCTAAACGGAATAACCTTTTTTCTTAATTATCATCAGACTATTTAAAACATGGGAATATACTGAAATATTGTTTCTAGACAAAGGAACCCAGAAATTACAGAAGCAGAAAAATGAGGAACTATCAAACTAGGAAAATGTAAGTAAGTGTAAGGATTTTCCTTCCTATTGCCTGAACATTTCATTACAAAAATGAACCTTGTAAAATAAGATCTGATAAAAGAGAGATGCCGCTTTGACCTTTACTCATTACATTAACTGAAGAGGCAAAACCAACTACAGCAGGACTTGGTGTGTTGATGCTGGCGGTAATTTAGGGTAAGAATTGAAATGAGATTTCCCAGCATATGTTTCAAGAACATCCCAAAATTCCGCCTTCCAGCCAGAATATCTTCGAATATTTGAAATTCGTTGTCACACTCATCATACTTATTATAAAACATAGCAGTTAAAATTTCAACAAAACTAGGTAATGCTCATTTCAACTTCATATTTTCGCATTGCGTTATTGTTACTGTCTGTATTTCTCGTGAATGAACAGAAATATAAATCATTATTGAAAACTATTAAAAAAGAATTGTTGAAACACATTCTCATCACTGAAATATCTATCTATCTATCTATCTATCTATCTAATCCCCCTCCCCCCCCCCCCCCCCCCCCCCCATCTATCTATATATATATATATATTACATACGATACATATAGTAACATATGTCATATCTTATATATAGTATATATATAATAAGTAATATATATATATTAATATATATATTATGAATATAGGTAGTAATGTATAATGTATGTTATGTATGTTTTATAATATTAGTTATATATATATTATTATAATATATATATATATATCATAATATATATTTATTTATAATATATTAATATATATGTGTATAATATATATGTATATAATATATATATCATATTATATATATATTTATATATATATACGTATGTATTTGTGTGGTTGCGACTTGTAATTTACCGCATTAGCAATTAATTAGGCTCTCTTTTAGTGATAACGGTTATATGAACTCAGTGTTAATATGTCATGCGGCATCAAGTATCTTCCAAAACACATTTACTGATTGCCACACATACTTTCAAAAAAAAAAATATCGTGAATTAGTACGCGATCTTTGGCACAATAAAATCTGAAAATAATAGACGATTGTACAAAAACCCCAACTTAGTAAAAGATAGCTGACTTCATACCAAAGAAAGGATGGCCCTCATAAGGTGAACTAATTTTTAGGTAACACGCGTAAACAGCAGTCACTTGAAATAAGAAGAATGATTTCGCCCTTGCAAGAGATACAAATATGAATGGAAATTTCCAGCAAGAGCGTAAGAAAAAGAAGCGGATCCGAAGGACAGTTTACTTGACCCTTTTGCCGCATAAGCCTTCAATTTTTATCCAATGTTTATTCCTGAAGAACCTGGAGATTTCAGATATCAGCATGAAAGTGGAGTCGTTTGCATATTGGAGGAAGCTCTGGGAATGACATTATTGCAGCTTTTTCTTAGTGAAGAATTATTTCCGGTTCATTTACGTCAATGACAATGGTGTGGTCTTTTTCTTTTTAGCATTTGACTGCGTAAAAGAATTTCATAAAGCAAAGCACTCAAGTCTGTTTCCTTTATCGTGCGATCATGGGAAGAGAAAGAAATCACTGACATCTGGATGTACAGTGATATATTTAGACTTTTTAATGTATTTTCTGGCGGGTGGAAAAGAATATCTTAACTTTTTAGAAAATTATAAGGTGAAAGGAAATTTATTTGAAGGTTAGTTTTTACGGATACTAATACTCCAATGTGACGGATTGTATATACGTATATTGAACACCAAGTGGTTGGTAGCATTTTAGTGCAAAACCACCTACTAAAAGTGTCTGGGCATTACCATCACAGCATTGTAGGATATGCAGTGCCGTTGCAGTGCAAATTTTACTTGATATCTCCAATGTTGGATGCAGATCCTGTCCCCACCCCCCTTCCCCACTCGTTGTGGGGTGTCTGTCAGGGGGTAACCACCTACTAAAATGTCTGCCATTACCACCACAGTACACTAGGATGTGCGGTGCTATTGTAGTGTAAATTTTACTTGGTATCTCCTAAGTTGGATCTAGATCCAATTAACCCCCCTCCCCTCCTTTTCAGTGTGCCTGTCATGGGGAACCCACCCCCCAGAATGTCTGTCACTGGTCATTCTATAATCAGGAGAGTCTACAGATATATATTAGTTTCATCTGGTATCTCGTATACTGGATCTAGACCCAAAATCTAACAAGCAATTAGTGGTGCTTGTTAAGTAAGCCACACATATTTTCGGCAGACGGTCAGTTTCACAGTTTACAACTCTACTCTTAAATACCAGTAGGGGTTACAGTTGGAATCTGGTATTTCGTTCGTTGCATCTTAATGGTTTGGGCTGCCGCTCTATCACTAAGCAGACGAGTTCGGACGAAAAGCAGTGCGTTTAACGCGGTATGACCGTTGGCTAAACAGACGAAAGTTGAAAGGCCTTGCATCGGTACTCCTTTGTTTCACTTTACTTCGTGGCTTTTGCCTTTATTTATAGGGATATGTGTTTGTATAAGAATGAGATTATACCGCATGTTTCTTTTTTACGACCCTGATTACAATGACCATCATCATATCTCACTCAACCAAGAGCATATTTCATGGGCTGGACACATTGATTAAGCTTGAAAATAATAAGCATAATTGTATAAAAACATTTCTCTTAATCTAACCACTGTGTTGATACTTGAACATTTTCTGGGGTGAAGACGAAGAAATGCAATAGGTCCCTCTAAATACCGCATTTATGAATAAAGAAATAGACCGTTAAGTTCAAGTTCTCCAGGAAGGACACGAATTTTCAATATGTATATTATCCAAAACGCAATGCTTGCGGCTTATACCATGAGAATAGAAAGTGTCAATGATGGTGGACTTTAACTAAGTCAGACCAAGAAATCCATACAAAAAATTCAAACAAAATATTGAAATTGATATATAATGGGATATTACAAGTGTATGTTTAAGTATTACAGATGATGTTTTAATTCTTTATAAATTTCTATTGTAGCATATTTCTACATGAAAAGAATCTATTCCCCATTGAATAAAATCAAAGTGTGCACAAGGCAATAGCAAGAAATTTTAATAATCTTATTTAGGACAACCAATCTTCAGGTTCTCGAAAGGATTTTAGGTATAAATGTTTAGCTACTTATTGCAGAATCCGCTTTACAGTTAGATGTCTGTATTTGAAGCAAATAACCTTAAGATCTCAAACCATTATATCTTTAGAATGTAGTATAACTTTTCAAGGATGGATATAAAAAGATTAAAATGCAGAAAATCAAGTGTTACTTTTCACGCTGCAATTCGCCAGGACAAACCATCCCCCCACCCCCACTCTCTCTCTCTCTCTCTCTCTCTCTCTCTCTCTCTCTCTCTCTCTCTCTCTCTCTCTCTCTCTCTCTCAGAAGATGCGCCGGGCGCATAGCAGAGCCTCCGAATGTAATGATTGGGAGAACATTCGGACTCTCCTATGAAATGGGTCATAATCGGGGAAGTAATCGAGTTGTGTTTGTCCCTCTGAAGGGGAAAAACGAGGCCACTGGGGGTCGTAACTTTCAGTGCTTCCAATTGCAATGGCGGCCCGCTTTTCCGTAATGCTATAAAGGTTGTGAATGAATGGCCATAAAAGGGTTAAGATGAAAAGAGGAAATTATGGTCGGGTAAAACTGAAAGGTAAATAGGGAAATATGAATAGACTAAAAGGCGGGGGATTACAGATATATAGAAAGATTGGAAAATTACAGTCAGATACAAGTATGGGCTTTTTCCTGGGGATGACAGCATTATTAGCATCATTACATTTGGGACTGGAATTCAGAGCGGGAGTGTTACCAGTGATGAATTTAAAATCATACATGACCCACGAACAATGATTGTCACAACACAAAACCACAGAAAGGGAATGGGTTTATCTTCTTCACAAAATAATATATTTTATAATTGATAAAAATAGGTGATATTGAATGACACTTCTGCCTTTCACCTCTTTCCGCAAAAGGTTCCTCTTCGACAACACGAAGATAAGATAAACATTACTGCGTGGAAATTAAAAATGAAAATATACCAATACCACTTAAATTTATCTAGCATTGTTACAGGATTTTTGCCGAAATCTCATGTGTCAATTAATCAAGGGATTACCATATTATGTCATCAACACGCCTAACGTGAAATTGTCCAGAATTCATTATACCAATTATGGAATACCTTGTTAC
>NC_087210.1:23667197-23690657 GCF_015104395.2 Macrobrachium nipponense
GTACTAAAATGGGAAATTTAGCTACCAATGTCACTGTGATCTTTACTGAAGTAGGATGCCAGTACCTACTCCAATTAAAGAAACCTCCTTTTAGGAGAAACTTAAAGTTTTCCTTTTGCACTGTCCCTAAAAGTAGAATATATTCCTTTATGCTCGCTGCAAAGAGTTATAAAAACTAATATATCGTTTTCCGTCTGGGTTAATGTCAGGGAGTTAGTTCCCTTTCGCTTTCGGAAGAAAGAGGAAAAACACACTCACTGGATTTCTCATTTTCTGAAATTGTTTCTGGCAACTGGATGATAAATAAGAAACGCGACCACAGCCATTGGCTTAACTGAAGCTAAAGGTTCTTCCCATCATAGAGATATCTACAAAAGCCATTTTGCTAGAATTCTCAAGAGGCAGATGAGATGTCTCCACTTTCGCAGACTGTTAGTTATTATCTTCGAGGTTTATGCTGAAGTAATATGTAAACGCATATTTACAAAATATTATTTTATCAATACTCCAAAACATTAGGACCATGCGTATTATCTTTTAAAGATTGGTGAGTTAATTCATTTGTTGTAACATTTTTCCGTGGGGTAAAATATCTTGGGCATATTTAAACCTCATGAATAAATTTTAGAACAATTAGTATTTGGAATTCAGTTTCTTTTCACCATAGTATTGACGTAGAGTTAAAAGCAAGGATTCAAATAAGCAGTGTGATACCCACCTGGACTGAAAATGGGTCATATGAGCTTTTGGCACAATAGGATGTTAAAAGTTGATTTCATTGAAACTTTGTTATAAAGGAACACCATGCCAAACCATACATTATAGAAGAAGGTTGTTAATTATCTTTGTTGCTTAAGCAAATCCTGGAATGCTGTTTAGTGAAGATTCCCACGTAACAAGGTATTCCATAATCGGTATAATGAATTCTGACAATTTCATGTTAGACGCGTTGATGACGTAATATAGGACACCCTTGAGTAATTGATATATGAATTATTGGTGAAAACCTTGTAACAATGATTGGTAAATTCAAGTTCTGTTGGTACTTTTTATCAATATATAATATAATTATTTTGTGAAGAAGATAAACCTAATCCCCCTATGTGGTTTTGTGTTGTGACAATCATTGTTCGTGGGTCATGTATGATTTTAAATTCGTCACTGGTAACACTCCCGCTCTGGATTCCAGTCCCAAATGTAATGATGCTAATAATGCTGTCATCCCCAGGTAAAAGCCCATACTTGTATCTGACTGTAATTTTCCAATCTTTCTATATATCTGTAATCCCCCGCCTTTTAGTCTATTCATATTTCCCTATTTACCTTTCAGTTTTACCCGACCATAATTTCATCTTTTCATCTTAACCCTTTTATGGCCATTCATTCACAACCTTTATAGCATTACGGAAAAGCGGGCGGCCATTGCAATTGGAAGCACTGAAAGTTACGACCCCCAGTGGCCTCGTTTTTCCCCTTCAGAGGGACAAACACAACTCAATTACTTCCCCGGTTATGGACCATTTCATAGGAGAGTCCGAATGTTCTCCCAATCATTACATTCGGCTCTGCTAAGCGCCCGGCGCATCTTCTGAGAGAGAGAGAGAGAGAGAGAGAGAGAGAAGAGAGAGGGTAGGGGGATGGTTTGTCCTGGCGAATTGCAGCTTGAAAAGTAACACTTGATTTTCTCCATTTTAATCTTTTTATATCCATCCTTGAAACGTTATACTACAATCTAAAGATATATTGGTTTGAGATCCTAAGGTTATTTGCTTCAAATACAGACATCTAACTGTAAAGCGGATTCTGCAATAAGTAGCTAAACATTTATACCTAAAATCCTTTCGAGAACCTGAAAATTGGTTGTCCTAAATAAGATTATTAAAATTTCTTGCTATTGCCTTGTGCACACTTTGATTTTATTCAATGGGGACTAGGTTCTTTTTATGTAGAAATATGCTACAATAGAAATTTATAAAGAATTAAAACATCATCTGTAATACGTCAACATACACTTATAATATCCCATTATATATCAATTTCAATATTTTGTTTGGATTTTTTGTATGGATTTCTTTGTCTGACTTACTTAAAGTCCACCAACATTAACCATTCCTATTCTCATGGTATAAGCCGCAGGCATTGCGTTTTGGATAATATACATATTGAAAATTCGTGTCCTTCCTGGAGAACTTGAACTTAACGGTCAATATTCTTTATTCATAAATGTGGTATTTAGAGGGACCTATTGCATTTCTTCGTCTTCACCCCAGAAAATGTTCAAGTATCAAAATGTGTCCAGCCCATGAAATATGCATTTGGTTGAGTGAGATGTGATGATGGTCATTGTAATCAGGGTATAATCTCATTCTTATACAAACACATATCCCTATAAATAAAAGCAAAAGCCACGAAGTAAAGTGAAACAAAGGAGTACCGATGCAAGGCCTTTCAACTCTCGTCTGTTTAGCCAACGGTCATACCGCGTTAAAAGCACTGCTTTTCGTCCGATCTCGTCTGCCTAGTGATAGAGGGGCAGCCCAAACCATTGAGATGCAACGAACGAAATACCAGATACCAACTGTAACCCCTACTGGTATTTAAGAGTAGACTTGTAAACTGTGAAACTGACCGTCTGCCGAAAATATGTGTGGCTTACTTAACAAGCACCAGTAATTGCTTGTTAGATTTTGGGTCTAGATCCAGTATATGAGATACCAGATGAAACTAACATATATCTGTAGACTCTCCTGATTATAGAATGACCAGTGACAGACATTCTGGGGGGTGGTTCCCTATGACAGGCACACTGAAAAGGAGGGGAGGGGGGGTTAATTGGATCTAGATCCAACTTAGGAGATACCAAGTAAAATTTACACTACAATAGCACTGCACATCCTAGTGTTCTGTGGTGGTAATGGCAGACATTTTAGTGGTTGGTTACCCCCTGACAGACACCCCACAACGAATGGGGAAGGGGCGGGGGACAGGATCTGCATCCAACATTGGAGATACCAAGTAAAATTTGCACTTCAACAGCACTGCATATCCTACAATGCTGTGATGGTAATGCCAGACATTTTAGTGGGTGGTTTTTGCACTAAAATGCTACCAACCACTTGGTGTTCAATATACGTATATACAATCCGTCACATTGGAGTATTAGTATCCGTAAAAACTAACCTTCAAATAAATTTCCTTTCACCTTATAATTTTCTAAAAAGTTAAGATATTCTTTTCCACCCGCCAGAAAATACATTAAAAAGTCTAAATATATCACTGTACATCCAGATGTCAGTGATTTCTTTCTCTTCCCATGATCGCACGATAAAGGAAACAGACTTGAGTGCTTTGCTTTATGAAATTCTTTTACGCAGTCAAATGCTAAAAAGAAACCAGACCATTGTCATTGACGTAAATGAACCGGAAATAATTCTTCACTAAGAAAAAGCTGCAATAATGTCATTCCCAGAGCTTCCTCAATATGCAAACGACTCCACTTTCATGCTGATATCTGAAATCTCCAGGTTCTTCAGGAATAAACATTGGATAAAAATTGAAGGCTTATGCGGCAAAAGGGTCAAGTAAACTGTCCTTCGGATCCGCTTCTTTTTCTTCGCTCTTGCTGGAAATTTCCATTCATATTTGTATCTCTTGCAAGGGCGAAATCATTCTTCTTATTTTCAAGTGACTGCTGTTTACGCGTATGTTACCTAAAATTAGTTCACCTTATGAGGGCCATCCTTTCTTTGGTATGAAGTCAGCTATCTTTTACTAAGTTGGGGTTTTGTACAATCGTCTATTATTTTCAGATTTTATTGTGCCAAAGATCGCGTAATTCACGATATTTTTTTTTTTTTTGAAAGATAGTGTGGCAATCAGTAATTGTGTTTTGGAAGATACTTGATGCCGCATGACTTATTAACACTGAGTTCATATAACCGCTATCACTAAAAGAGAGCCTAATTAATTGCTAATGCGGTAAATTACAAGCGCACACACAAATACATACGTATATATATATATATATATATATATATATATATATATATATATATATATATATATATATATATATATATATTATATATATATATATATATATATATATATATATATATATATATATGGTACATACATACATACTATATATAATATATATATATATATCTATATATATATATATATATATATATAATATATATATATATATATATATAGATAGATAGATAGATAAGATAGATAGATAGATAGATAGATAAGATAGATAGATAGATAGATAGATATTTCACTGATGAGAATGTGTTTCAACAATTCTTTTTTAATAGTTTTCAATAATGATTTATATTTCTGTTCATTCACGAGAAATACAGACAGTAACAATAACGCAATGCGAAAATATGAAGTTGAAACGAGTTTTGTTGAAATTTTAACTGCTATGTTTCATAATAAGTATGATTAGTGTGAAAACGAATTTCAAATATTCGAAGATATTCTGGCTGGAAGGCGGAATTTTGGGATGTTCTTGAAACATATGCTGGGAAATCTCATTACAAATTCTTACCCTAAATTACCGCCAGCATCAACACACCAAGTCCTGCTGTAGTGGGTTTTGCCTCTTCAGTTAATGTAATGAGCAAAGGTCAAAGCGGCATCTCTCTTTTATCAGATCTTATTTTACAAGGTTCATTTTTGTAATGAAATGTTCAGGCAATAGGAAGGAAAATCCTTACACTTACTTACATTTTCCTAGTTTGATAGTTCCTCATTTTTCTGCTTCTGTAATTTCTGGGTTCCTTTGTCTAGAACAATATTTCAGTATATTCCCATGTTTTAAAATAGTCTGATGATAATTAAGAAAAAAGGTTATTCCGTTTAGACCAAATAGTTTCATGATAATTTTTCGAACCCCAAAACTCTTTCAGTTGCACGAAGGGGAATCTTTATCAGTTGCTCACTTATTTAACTAAGTGGGTTTCATGTTCGTAACACCAAAACTGCTCCAGAACGGTGGCAAATTTGGATTATTATGGAATCCTGAAATTCGGTTACGAGAACTGGTACGAGAAAAAATGAAAAAAACTTCGCGTGAAGATTTCTGACATCGAGAAAAGATTGGGAAAAAAGGATACAACTGATTACTTATGGACTGGAAGTGGCTTTACCGTATGATATTATTCCCTTCCAATTCCTTTCGGTTCTTTCACAAAACTTACAAATGGTTTGGATTTTTTATAATCCACTTTTAGCAGCTATTCTTATTTTTCGTTACATTTCCTGCTTTCATGATCATCTGTTAACCACCTCTCTCTCTCTCTCTCTCTCTCTCTCTCTCTCTCTCTCTCTCTCTCTCTCTCCGACCCCCGAAAACGTACGAGAGAGTGACTTTCTCTATCCTTTTTTTGTTACCCAGCTCACACCTCTGCATTCCGTGATGTTTTTGATAACTGACTTTCCATTTTAGAAGTGTGAAGTTCTCACGGGAATATCCTTTTGCGTTGAACTGCAGGTCACAGGCGCTAGAAGTTCTTCAGGGATGGGTTGCTAGTCTCACCTTTAAAATAGAGGAAAAAAAGAAAAAATCTACAGGAAAACAAAGTTGAATGTTTTTGCCATATTGTTGAAACGGATCAGGTTATCACAGTCTTCTCCCTCACTTACGATGTTCTTTTATTTGTTATTTTTCTTTGCCGTTATTTTTCTGTGCAGTTAAAAAGTATTTCTGTCTCTCTCTACAAATTTCATAAGCGGTATCATGTGATTCAAACAGAAGATCATGGTACTTTCGTATTAGCCTCTGCGACTTTGAATTACTATTATTAAACTGAAGGTAAATTGAGGAAGCGAAAGTTTTCAGAACCAAAGGAAAATGATCGGTGGGAGACTCCACGAAAGGAAAAAAAAAGTGAAGTAGGAAATAATAAAGGAAAAAGTGGGATACTTAAGTTGAGGAACTCAGTCTTTATTTAATTAAAATCGACCAATCTAATCTGGGATTGCATAGTACAATAAATATTCGAAATTAAACTGGAAAATTTCCACGTGTTAATGAGGAGATAAACTCAGTCGTTGATCCAGACGTAAAAATGATTAAGTAAAAAAATAAAAAGTAAATAAATAAAAACACTTTGCGGTATAGAGATTCACGAGGTAAGAAAATTTTATATATATATTATCATATATATATATATATATGTGTGTGTGTGTGTGTGTGTGTGTGTGTGTGTTGTGTGTGTGTATGTATGTATGTATGTATATGTATATATATATATCATATATATACATATATATAATAGGATGTTTCGGAGACTGATAGCTAGTTATTGAATGTGATTAAACACATTATTGGAATGGCCTGTATAGTCGGAAGATTAAAATGAGAAACAGTTTTGCAATAGATATAGAGACCAGTAAAACAAGATGATAATGAGCAGAAGCAATGGTGAGCGTTTAGGAGAATACATTGGTCTCCCCATGAAGAATGGTACAAAAGCGTGATATTTTATTAGTAAATTTTATAAACTTCGTACGGTTGTTATAGAAGGGATGTGTGTTAGGAAAAGAATTAGTGGTCAGGAATAGAAAGATAGTTCCTCTTTTTGAATCTACGAAGGTAGTTTCAAGCGAAGAGCATAAATACAAATCACCTTACATATTACACCTTCGCTTTCTCTCCATAATTGGTGTGTACCGTAGTTATTGGTATTGGAACTGTCACATTTACAGTGTTGCTAGGAAAGAGCAACCTGTTGCAAAGATACAAGGAAAACTCATTATTGTTTTGAAATGGTTGATTTTAAAACTTATCTGCAGATGCGTGCAATTCATTAAGTGATTGCTTAAAGGAAAATGTAAGAAAAAATGCAATTAAAAACTTACGCACATTTACTGAACTTCGTCATTTTAGAAAATGTAAACAAAATATTTTGATTTTAAATGCATGTACTAATAATTTTTCTCTTCAAAGTTTATAACTATGATGTTTTACATTTCAAAAATTAGCCTGAAAATTTAAAGGATTTATATGGGAAATCTCACTCTGATTTCTTTGTATACATCTGCGTTAGTATCACCAGAAAATGACTCGTATAATGTGTGAAAGTTTCCAAACTACTGAAGAGACACTGGTAGTTACACCGTCACGTCAACTTTGGTCCCACTCGTAACTATTATTGAGAATTTCACATAACTTACCTGGGATTTGATATGGTATTTTCGAGAATTGTTTGTGTTTGTGTATGACAAATCCCGCACATGTCTTGTGATTGCTTTAATACTGGTCGAGATGGAAAACCAGTACAGAAGCTCACACCAACACATAAAATACAAAATTAACCTTGACATTACGATAAACATTGGTTGATAAGTAAGGGATTCATAGAAATAATAATAACAACAATAGTAAACTAAGGAATCTCTGTAACGAGGCTATAATATTGACAATTAAAAGCCACAATAGTGTTTTATATATTCTGTACAAGGTTAAAAATGACTAGAAGAGACTTTCGGATGCAATACTGTGGCTTTTAATTGTCAGTAATAATGAAAATAATAATTTCCTGATATTTCATGAATTATCATCCCTTTGGGAAAATATTTATTTTCTTTGTGTTGTGTGGTTTATAATATGAAATGTTCATTGTAACCCCAACTTTTATTTGCGGATCTCTTCCTAATACAAGGAAAATTTTTGCGAATATACATTTTCCAGTAAAATTCTTTTAAAAGTTATCATGTACACGTGAGAGAAGACTGAATATATATTTATATATATATATATATATATATATATATATATATATATATATATATATATATATATATATATATAAAGGTTTTTTTGCCACGAAGGAAAAAAATGAAAAAGCGAGTTAGCCGAGTACTTTCGGTCCTATTCGGACCCTTTACTGAGGCATACTGATTTTACAAAGAACACCATAGTCAAAAGAAGGCTTAATATAGAAACTGACACTACCAGATTAGCCATAAGGCGATTTTCCACTCTTACAGAGAGGAGCAGGAGTCATAGGCTAGCCACACCTTGAAGGATACCCGCAGTAAACAAGTGATTCTTCCAGAAAAACAGTACATTTTGAAAACAACACGGCAGCATATACAATTTAATATCATGAATTTTTACAACAAATTTTCCCCCCAAAAATTATTATTAATGAAAAGACGGAAGAAAATATAAATATAAATATATATATATATATATATATAGATATATATATATAGTATATATATATATATATATATATATATATATATATATATATATATATATATATATATATATATATATATATATATCGAGCAAGAGAAAGAGGGAGAGAGAATATCGAACCAGAGAGAGAGAGAGAGAGAGAGAGAGAGAGAGAGAGAGAGAGAGAGAGAGAGATAATAACTATATACATGTGGGACTAATTTATTAGCTGTTCATTTATTTTGAGGTCCTTCATAAACATCTTACAAATATATGGGTCCAAATGGTACATTCCCAGACTAAGATTTAGGTTGTTTTTATTAGTGATTTGTATAATTGCCGATTCCAGTAAATTTCTTGAAACATAATCATTAGATCTAGCAATTACCGAGGTATCACCCCAATTAACACAATGAGATTTTTCACTCAGATGGATAAACAGTGCATTTGAAGTCTGGGCTGTTCTAACTGAATACATATGCTGCTTAATCCGAACACATAAATTTTTACTAGACTGACCAACGTAAAACGATGGGCAATCCTTACAAGGAATTTTGTAAATGATGTTGTTATTTGTTACGGGACTATTCTTAATTAGCATATCTTTAATGGTATTGTTATAAGAAAACACTACATTAACATTAAACGATTTAAATATTGATTTTATGGTTTCAAATCCAACGAAAATAGGTAAGCTAAGTACATTTTTAGGGATTTCTTTTTCATTAATAGCAACATTATAAAACTTTTTATGAGTTATTTATAACATAAATCAATTAAATGAGGTGGGTAGCAGAGATCGTTTCCTATCTTTTTTATGTACTCTATTTCTTGGTCCAGGTATTGTGTACTCGTGATACGCAAAGCGCGTAGGAACATAGAAGAAAAAATTGAAATCTTAATATTAAGATGGTGGCCAGAATAAAAATGTACATATGTTAAATTATTTGTGGGTTTTCTATAAATACTGAATTTGCATTGGAAAGATTCTCTATGTATTAATACATCTAGGAAAGGGATGACATTGTTATTTTCAATTCAACAGTGAATTTATGGATGGCACTAAATTATTCAATTTAGACAGTAAATCATTTACATCGATACCACCAGGTAAGACTACTAAGATATCATCGACATATCGGTACCATTTTAAGGGGATAAGTGTGAAATCTTAGTCTGGGAATGTACCATTTGGACCCATATATTTTGTAAGTCCCACATGTATATATTGTTATTCCTCTTTCTCTCTCTCTCTCTCTCTCTCTCGTCTCTCCTCTCTCTCTCTCTCTCTCTCTCTCTGGTTCGATATTCTCTCTCCCTCTTTCTCTTGCTCGATATATATATATATATATATATATATATATATATATATATATATATATATATATATAATATATATATATTTATATTTTCTTTCGTCTTTTCAATAATAATAATTTTTGTGGGGAAAATTAGTGTAAAAAATTCATGATATTAAATTGTATATGCTCCCGTGTTGTTTTCAAAATGTACTGTTTTTCTGGAAGAATCACTTGTTTACTGCGGGTATCCTTCAAGGTGTGGCTAGCCTATGACTCCTCCTCCTCTCTGTAGAGTGAAAATCGCCCTTATGGCTAATCTGGTAGTGTCCAGTTTGTATATTAAGCCTTCTTTTGACTATGGTGTTCTTATAAAATCAGTATGCCTCAGTAAAGGGTCCGAATAGGACCGAAAGTACTCGGTAAACTACTCGCTTTTTTCATTTTTTTCCTTCTTGGCAGAAAAACCTTTATTTATACATAGCATCACGTTTTATATACTTCGTGATCAAGTTATTCATATATTTATATATGTGTGTATATATGATATATATATATATATATATATATATATATATATATATATATATATATATATATATATATATATATATATATATATATATATACACACATATATATATATATAATAGATATATTATATATATATTATAATAATAATATATATTATATAAATAAATAATATATCTATATATATATATATATATTTTTTTTTATTTATATATATATAAATAAATATATATATTATATATATATACAATATATATATATATAAGGGTATATATATATACATATATATATATATATATATATAGATAGTACCAATATATGGGTGTGTGTGTATGTGTAAATATATTCAATATAAATCGCCAGAAGATAGGTGGAGAGTAATGAATTTCGACAATGTTAAATAGTAAATACCTAGTGACCGTCCCTATGCATGATGTACACCTACGAAGAAAAATAGCAATAAAAATATTTCAAAAAGTTAGCCTAGGGGAGCTATGCAAAATAAAATAAAGACTACCAATTTATCTTACTTTTCCCACGAACACAACATGTCAAATATTATCTGTTTCAAATTCCGAAGTCGAAAACAGTGTGAAAAAAAGTGAAAGTTCGTTCAAACAATGACATTTTTTAGCACAATATGGCTTCTATTTCTAAACCTAAAGTTACCAATAAAAGTTATCGTTATTTTTCGCCTACCGCTGATCTTTTTCTTTTTTTTATTTGTACTAACGTTAAAATATTGGTGAGTAGTATTTTCTAAAGTCACATTTTTGTATTTAGAAATAACTAATTTATATCATTTTTAGGTAGTAGGAGAGAGAGAGAGAGAGTACGACTTAGAATTATGAGACAACAAGGATATAGTTTCAGTTTTCTCTCTTTAAAATATATACATAGAACTCCATCTGTCATTCAGTTATACCCAGAGAGAAAATTTCATCGGTTCCCCACACCATTTTCACTGCTTTTAAGTTACAATCTTAAAACTCCGAGTCCTGTGTGGGATATATTACAGTCTCTCAGTTTCTACTGGAGACACTCATGAGTTAGTAGTTTGAATTAATTTACAAATGTTGTGCATGTTGCCGTTTTCTCTGATTGTTTCCCAATCACTGCAAGGATGTCAAAAAATGAAGATTTTGAAAAACTTCGATAACTTTCCCGTTTATGCACACCTATTCACATAGCTTTTTAAGGTCTAAACGACATTGGCTGTGTTATTGAACAGTTATTAATGAACAAATTTGGAAGCCACATTCCCATGACATTGTCAAAATACACTCTTTATGCGCTCCTCAATAGCTTTCATTAATAAATTATATTGTTAAAATGTTATCGGTGAAAGCCTGCAATTTAACCGCGTAACGGATGTTTTCAAACCAAAATGTCATTGTATTTTGCCCAAACAGAAAATATTTTGCATTATGAAATCAAATTCCCCTCTGATGACATTTGGACGGCCTATGAAGGCTTCCCTTCCCGAATAGGAAGCAAATAAGAAAATTGCTTCCTTTACGTGTTGATAGATGCAGCTCCCATTCGCTATTCAGAGGAACCTGCATTTCCCACAAAAGGTCTATAAATCTGATTCCGTTGGAACAAAAGTCATTAATGAGTCACCTTATCGTGCACTTGCCGCCACTAACTGAGTGTATAACATTTGGATATATCAATACAGCAAACGTAAATGCTTTCTCTCAAAACGTTTGTTTCTCGATTGGTTACCGCTTATATATCCTTCATATAAACATATTCGCACGTGTACACATATGCATAGAAAACTGTAACACGCATTACTCACCTATGGAATATTTTTGAAATTCCACTTCACACTTGGGACCAACACCATGGTCATCATTCCGTTATGAAGTAACACCTTTATGAATACGAAAAGGCTTGACACATCCCTTCAGTACGTTGTTATTATGTACTGTTCAGTTCAGGACAGTGAGACTGACGACTCAAGAACAAGCTTTTCCTTCATACACATAATTCTCTTATTAAGAGTAGGAGAGAGACTCCCACGCCGATTAATTATTGAAAGCTTTATCTGTTTGGCCACCTGAGGAGACTTTTTCTTATTACTAGTGTTTAATGTTATATATTTTGTTTTTCCTGTTCTTATTATTGTCATTTACTTGTTTTTGAGTTGACACTTTTTTTTTTTTTTATTTCTCCCGAAAAGAATCATGAAAACTTTCGACAAAGTGGTTTTAGAAGAGAGTTTTGAACAAGCTGAGTTTCCTGTCGCTCCTGACAACATTTCGGAAGCTCCACTCAAAGTTTTAAGCCTTAAACTGGAGGCATTTAAGAGTCCAGGGGTTCTGGAATAAAAAAATATTACCCCGAAATAAGCAAACTTCTTTATGCATAGGCGTATTCGTTAGAGCAGCAAGGGGAAAATTAAGAGGTTTTAAATATATATAAAAAAAGCTGGAATCATAATAGAGACTAAACTGAATTTCAGGATTTTATTTATACATTTTCTGTGAACCGAAACGTAGAACAAAAACACATACGGTTATATTCATTATCTTAGTTTTCGTAGAATATTTGAAATGTGTATATTGCAACAGCTATGGCATCTGACTTTTAACCGACACTCTCTCGGATGCATCTCTGTGGTACAGCGCCAGCTGTTGTTCATAAAAATAAAAATAGTTATCTCTGTTGTTCGTGTCTCAAGAATAGAAAATGTTCAAACTTCAAATTGGAAAATTTTTCTATTTAAAACCATCGTAAGATTTCCAAAAACTTCTGCAGGCACATTGGTTTTCTGTAAGCACTATACTTAAAAGCAGATAAATCAGGTGTCCTTGTAATTTTAAACAAAAATGAATACATAGAAAAAATGGAAAGTCTTTTGGGTGATAATAGCACTTATAAAGAATTAAATAAGAACCCGATAGAAAGTGTGAATAGTGGTTTCAATAAAAAAGTGAAAAATCTGTTAAAAGGCAACGAAAGCCTTATAAAGAAGGTGTGTGTGACCTCCCCATCGCTACCGTATATGTATGGTACGATAAAAACCCATAAAGCAAACTTCCCTGCCAGACCAATTATCAGCTTAGTGGGTTCCGCATCTTATAAATTAGCAAAATATTTAGTGGATATCCTTAACCCATTGGTAGGTAACATCTCTAATGCCAATATTAAGAATAATGTGGACCTGATAGATAAACTAAATAGTGTAAAAGTTAATAGTGAATCGAGACTTGTGAGCTTTGATGTAGTATCTCTATTCACAAAAGTGCCTATTGATGATTTATTGGAGTTTCTATCGGAATCATTAGAAAACAAACAACTGGATATTCCATTTTCTAAAAGCACCTTAATTGAACTAATAAAATTATGTGTTAAAGACTGTAAATTTGAATTCAATGCAAAATTCTACTCACAAAATTTTGGTATGGCAATGGGAAACCCTCTGTCCCCAGTGCTAAGTAATTTATATATGGAATTTTTTTAAAAGAAAATCTTAAATAATATAATTCCAAGTAATGTACCTTGGTTTAGATACGTTGACGACATAATTTGTGTATGGCCAGGGAATGAAGATGTAAATAACTTTTTTGCCAGGTTAAATCAATTAGTACCATCAATTAAATTTACTATGGAAATAGAAAATGATGAATGCCTACCCTCTTTGGATGTCCTCATACGGAGAAATAGTAGTGGGTTTAAGTATAATGTTTACAGAAAACCTACTCATATTTCTTCCTATGTACATTTCTATTCTGGACAAAACAATAAGGTTAAAAGATCAGTGTTTGCTTCCATGTTTTTAAGAGCACTACGGGTATGTAGCCCAGAATATATAGATGAGGAAATAGATAATATTCGGAATACAGGCAAGAAACTGAAATATCCAGATAATGTACTAAACAATACATTAAAAGCGGCAAAAAAGACCATGTATCAAAATCAAAAAGAACCTTACAACAACAAAAATTTGCTTGTACTACCTTATAATAGTAATATGAAAGATATCCCACATCTCCTGAAGAATTTTGGTGTTAATGTAGTTTTAAAAACAATAAAACAATGAAACAGGTACTTATTAAGAACTCCCCCGACAATGCTAAAGGATGTGTATATAAAATCCCGTGTAAGTCTTGTGACAACTTTTACATTGGTCAAACGGGGAAAGCACTGGAAAAAAGAATAGAACAACATAAACAATGTGTGAGATATGCACAGGGAAATAGTGGTATATTTGTACATGTTAGTGAGAACATCATGCTATTAACTGGGAAGGGGCAAAAAGCGTGGTGTGTTCTAATAATGCATTGGAAAGGAATATCATTGAATCTAGTTTTATAAAAGAAAGTTACAACAATAATATGAACATCAGTCAAGGAATGTATAAACTTGATCCTTTAATATCAAAAGAAATTTGTAAACTGTTTAAATTTTAAGATAGGCTGTAGAGATATATGAAAAATAGGATTATTATATTTGTAAACACAGTAAAGGGGCCAGTAGTGGTAATGAGATGTTCAACCCCGCCTCCCTGACACCTGACAGGTGTGAACTTGTACCCTAAGCGGTAGTATCCCTTGAGAATTTATTGTAAATTTTAGCCTAATGATTTTTGAAAGCCACTCCTACCTTGACGCCTGCCAGTGGGTGGATCTGCAGTCTCAAACGGTTGTGTGTATGTTCGTCAGTACTGTCTTTGTAGTATATATACTCGTGAATTCTAATACTATGTATCAGTCCTTTGTCAATGGCTTGAAAATAAAGCCGAAACCGGTCAGGACCTACACCTTGTCTCTTATTTTTCACCTGGGTTGGATATGTGATATATATATATATATTATAATATATATATATATATATATGTATATATATATATATATATATATATATATATATATATATGTATATATAGTATATAATATATATATATATATATATATATATATATTAATATATATTATAATATATATATATATATATAATATACATATGTATATATATAAATATATAATATATATAATATATAAATACTAATATAATATATATATAATATATATATATATTTATATAAGTATATATATATTAATATATATATATATATTATATATATAGATATTTATATTATATATAGATATATATATATATATATATATATATATATATATATATATATATCTATTATATATATATATGTCTATATTGTAATATTAATATATAATATATATAATTATAATATATATAATCTGCTGGTAAATGTATACGCCTTGTCATGGTTCCCACAATTCTCAATATTCACATGATTAATAAATCAAATTAATAATATTATTTAATGTTGGTTTTACTTTAAAAACGGCGAATTCAGCTGGTACGGCTTTCTCTCTCAATTTCCTTTTGTGGCGCTGTTCCTTAATTAATCCCTTGAAGTCCCTCAAACTCATATCCGTCGTATTTCCTTTTGACGGTTCTTTGAAAATTCCTTCGTGATTTCCCGATTTCCTTTGATTCTACCTGTAACTTGTGCATCACAGTATTCTTAGCAAATTGTGTATATCCAAGAAATTTTAGGATATCTCTACATGTATAAGTGTATGAAAGAGAATGATCTCAATATGTAATCTTTTCCCTCATAAAAAGTGGGAGTGCTTTGTTTTACATGATAAGTGATGTTCTCTTCATGATGGTCTGGGTTGTTTATGAAAATTGGTTCTTCGACAATGTCTCCCAGAACCAAACATTTCATAAGAATAATATATCTTGCTTTTAGTCTCGGCTCCTTCTTCTTCTTCGTTTATTTTGCCAGCGCATCAGGCGCCATATATAATAACATAGCACTCACAATTCCGTAATTACCATAGTTTTGCAGTTATGGAAAGAGTAACTGAAACGCCCCGAAGCACCGAGAGAACTGTGCGTATAAACCTGGAAGGAAGTGAGTTTTATCCTCTTTGTTGCTCGGTTTACGGCGTCGTAAGTCATGTTTGACGAGAGCTGAGAACGTCGCTTTATCACGAGATTATCTCCAGCAAGTCTTTAACTGTTATCGTCCTTTCCTCTTCCTCATAATGGGTAACAAAAGTCACATCGCTGTCTTGGCTGCAGTGCTAAATGTTGCTTCGTAACTTCTGTAAAGAATTATTTTCATTCATGCTGGTTCTATTTCGCTCCGTATCATTGACTTCCTTATTCTTTTGCGATACTGGTTCATTTTATTGTGAAATATTTATTTTTCTTTGATTTTATTTTGTGTATTTTAATTTTAGGATTATTGCTGTGAAATAGCTATCTTTATTTTCAAATATCAGCACTTTGTTCTTGGAAGTACTTGTTTGCAGTGATCAAGTTGAAATATTAATTACTTCAAGCTAATGGTCTGTTCAGTATCATTATCTTTTAACTTGGTCAACCAAGGATATTGATAAGCAGATTATCTTATTATTAAAGTATTGCTGTAGCAAAAATGTAAAAGAATTACAGGGTGCTGGCCATTGTTGCAGTAAATAAATGAAAGTTGATTTAAATAGTTTACTAATACTTTGAAAAAATCTGTATTATTTCCAGGGTTCATATTTTAACAAAAGGTACCTCTGAAATTTACTACCATTTGTAGAACGTAACACATCAAATGAAACGTTGTATGAAAAAAAATGAAGCCCTCAGTTTTTCAAGCGAGAATCCAGGGCATTAGTATTACCTCACACAGGTCGAAAGAAGTTGGAGCCTAAGTATCTGAGGTTTTTCTTGGTAGGTACCCAGCGTACAACCACCACGCAACACACCAGCAAATTTTACTCAACTTCCCGACCCAGTAGCGAACGAATTGCTAACATTTCATTCGACTAACCCCATTCACCGTGAGATGTGATGGAAATGGAAGAGTAAGAACGTGTTTCACTGCAATTATATTTCATTGGAATATAAGTACGTAGTACTTATATTCCAATTGCTTTTATGGTGTGGAAGAATTGCTAATGCCCTGGACTCTCACTTGAAAGACCGGGGTTCGTTCCCGATGTGAGTCAGACATTTATTTCTGTGAAACACGTTCTCCTGTGTTCATTTCCATATATATATATATATATTATATAAATATATATATATATATATATATATATATATATATATATATATAAAATGTTTCAACTGAAAATTTTATTGAACTCATTTTAAATTTTCCTGCATCTATTTAGAAAACTCTCTCTCTCTCTCTCTCTCTCTCTCTATCTCTCCCCTGAATATCTCGTGCGTGTATAAAGTCTTTTTTTTTTCTATCAAGGGATCATGTCTAGGCAGCTTAGTGTTTTTTTAACATAAAATTTTTATTTCAGTATATCATTGTCCGTCTCTTTTCTTTCCGAAAGTGATATAGTTTTTATGATCGGCCGGTAATCTTTCCACTTCGTCTAATCATATTGTAAGTTTGTTTATCCTTTTATGTAAATTTATTAAAATGAAAATATTTATCCCATACGCAACCCCAAGGTATACATGTATTTATTAATATATAGCGTTTAATCTTTTGACTCCACTATGTGATTTACTCCATGTAAGTAACGCAAATTTCTAAGTGACTTAATCTCTTTTGGTGCTGTGTTTATATACAATCCCGGCCCCGCCCCCTTTTAAAGTTCCTGGCTGTCTTATTCATTTATAGGTCTAGTGAACGTGATATGTGAATGTGTAGGATATTTTTCATTGACTACATGAGTCTGAACCTTGGGACTAAACGCTATCCAATAAAGCATGAAGTATGACACCGTGTGTTTGGATCAAAGGGAAGGAAAATTTCATTAATTATTTTGTATTCCTTTGTATTTTCTTTTTTCTTATATTAGCATAGAGATGTATTTTTTTCTCTTTCGTTTTTATTCTTTTAAGTGTGTTGAACTGACGGCACGTCCTTTCCACTTTTTTTTTTGTGCCTTTATCTTGTAGTCTGGTCAGCAGACTAGAATCCACTGTCTTCAACGAGCTTCAACCTTAAACATTAAATTTGTTATTTGCTCAACCCCAGGAAATTATGCTGCTTCTTACAAAGTAGAAGGATGCAGTCCCGTGCGGCCGGAAATGTGAATTATCCTCAAATTGCGCATTCCCCGTTTGTTATTATTATATAGAGTTTACTATAGGCTTTGGGATCTGTTCTACAGAAAGTGTATATTGGAAACTATTCATCCAGTTACATTACTATAGCAATTCTGACGATTTTATATAAAAATATTTTGATAAACGTCAGTGATAACATCTATATGTTTTAATGATACAAAACTTATTAGCAACGTTAGATAACGTACGGTGGTCGAGCAGTCTGTTCATCGCAAACATTGCTAAAGGGTGCTTCCTTTCCTCTATCTCCTTGTCCAGCCTCTCCAACTATCGCTTTTTCTCCCAATTCCACCATTAGATCTCTGTACTACATCTCCTTGATTTTCGCGATCTGTGTCTTACTGTTCAACTACTGTTATTTCCCTCTTTTCACTGTCTTTAGCGTTGAATGGCGAAGATGCGCAGTGCATGGTCTGACTGCCTAAATTTCATAATTAGTTACGCAAAGAATTAGTCGCATAGCAAATTTGTATTGTCTTCTCCAGATAAGCTCCCGAATGTGTTAGAAAATCTATAAAATTCATATGAATTACTCATTAATATTCATCTCCAAATCATTTTAATTTAATTTTTCTCCTTTTCATACTAAATTGTTCCATATTCAATGCTGCGCTGACTGACGAGACTTAAACTAATAGAGAAGATACAATAAATTGACCAAATATTTTGTTGATTTCTGGATTCATTCATTGCGCGATATATTATTAATATATATATATAGATATATATATATATATATATATATATAATATATATATAGATATATATATATATATATATATATAGTATATATATGTTTGTATATATGATATATATATATATAATATATATATTAGATATATATATAATGTATGGGTATATATATATATATATATATATAAGATATATAGAATATATACATATATATATATATATATATTATATAAAGATATATATATATATATAGATATTAGATATTATCTAAGTAAAGATTCCTATATAAGATACAGATATATAGATATATATATAGAGATATAATATATATTACTATATATAGATATATAGATATTAATATATAAATATCCAATATATCTAATATAATATATATTATAATTATATATATTGTATAAATTATATATATATATTTATATAAATATATATATAATATATATATATATAATATATTTAATTTTTATAATATATAATTAAGTTAATAGCGTAGGGAAATCACTGAGCATAGATAAGTTGTGTGACTCACTCGGCATCAATACCGCCCGTTAAAATTATTATTATTATTATTATTATTATTATTATTATTATTATTATTATTATTATTATTATTATTATTATTATTATTATTATTATCATTATATATAGAAGATGAACCCAATTCATATGGGACAAGCACCGAGGATCCATTGACTTGAAATTGAAGCTTCCAGTGAATATGGTGTTCATTCAAAAGGAGCGACAGAATGTAATGGGAAATACAGAAAGAGGAGGTCACTTATTAGAAAATTAAAGATAATTTAAAAACTACTAACTAAATTATAAATGAAGTAAAGTAAGACGGATGTTTCAGTTCTTTCATATTGCTTTTCATTAAGCGATATTTTTTGCCGTGTTTCACAGTAATAATAAAACCACTTGGCTCTGATAAAATCAGATGTTTGCTCTTATACTGTACGTTATTCGTGGATAGATGATGGCAGCCAAGGAATATAGACCTTGATGGCAACTATCAGTAAGGTGATTCACCAAGAATTCGCACATTTCTACGCATGTAACTACTCGTATACTTTCATATCAGCGTATGCGTCCGTTTGTATGTTTCCCTATCAAGAGATGAGCGACAGCAGTCGAGAGTACTTGTCTCTTAATTTGCAAAAGTGGTCTCATTATAGACGACTCTTAAATGTAGGATTTGAAGTATCATTAAACATCCCAGGAAACAAGTCAGTCTCGTTAATTTTTCGGGCTTGATCAAGAATTCATCATATAAACACTTAGTGTCCCTGAGACCTGTAAGTGTTGTATTGTTTATGTCACATTTCCTTTTTCAGTAAATAACATATTATTTGTAACTACTATCATTGCTTTGTTTCATTCCGTTGTTTTATTCAAAGAGTTTATGAACTGACACGGACTTCTGCCAACGTTTTTCTTCTCAGTAACTCATCTGCTTTTGTTTGCGTTACCAGAATACCAAAACATTGCCAGCAGAGGTCTTAAGAAATTACTGTTTTCAAAAATAAATAGGCTTCTTGGGCAACACAATTAGTAATATTTAGACATATTTTATATAGTTATCGTGTAGTGTTAATTTTTTTTTTTTTTTTTAACTTCAAGGCAATAGCTTTTACCACAGTGACCAGCTGACAAGACAGAGTAGACGATTTATTTTAAATAAGGAAACAGGCCTAAAAGTTAAAAGATACATAAATAATGTTTTCAGTTTAAGAATTACCACTTTACTACTTTAGTGTGTTTTAGCTTTAATATATAGTAGAGTCTAGTGTGAATGAGTGTCTGCATAGAATGCTCCATTTTTTCTTCCTTTTAGTCATGATACATTCCATTTACCGTGTTAAAAGTGAATAATTTATACTTCATTCATATTTATACACTGCTGTCACATAATTGGACTTCATGCATCCTTTGAAGCTCGCTGGCGGGTGGAAAGCCAGATATATCAATTTGCTGGCAGGTCATTCTGAGTTCATAAGATCCGAACGAACGTTTTTAGCAATATTTCAGCCTTGTGTTCTTAACACTTGAATAAATTTAAACCTTTGAGCGATGTAGGAGTTGCTGGCTGGTGGAAACCCAAAGATAAATTTGCTCGTATAGGTCATTCTGAGTTCATGGGGTCCCAAGGAAAGTTTTAAGAAAGTTTTAGGCAAATGTCCTTTCTCGGAATAAACGTGAATTTGAAACCCCATTTGGAAAGCTGTTGACGGACGTAAAGCCAGCCTTGACACTGCTGGCATTGCTCATTCTATGTTCAGAATACTCCAAAGTCTAGGAAGCACTCTAATTTTTATTAATTTTTTTTTTTTATAAAATTCACTTTTTATACCTAAGTATAGGGAGTCGAGCCTTTAGTGTTCAAAACTCTGAATATATACTCTGGACTACTGATCTATATCCAAAGATTTCAAACCCTCAGTGTGTCCATATCGGCGTTGCCCTCAATGGCAAAAGATAACAGCATAAAAGTAAAAAAAGAAAATGGTATGAAACCGTTACATAGTGCAGATACCTATCTTATGCTTTGCATATAAATTTGCAATATAGTATAGCTGAAACAGAGCATGATATGGGCGTAATTTTAGTCCTGCTTTTATGTGAGATTTCATAGTGTTTTGATGCTTTCCCATTTAGACTTTTTCCCTTTCAAATTTCGTCAGTTTCTACCACAGATAACAAAAATCTTCTAAGAAGACGCGTAAATGTTTGCTTTTTTTTATTTATTTAATCCAATGTCTCTGCAAAATTTATATGAAGACTTTTTCATGGTGTTGAGGGGCATTTATTTACAACGAACGAGGTTTCACTTAAAGTTTCGAAGTTTGGAACGGTGGAACCATGTATTTGATTAAAACTAACACTAAGAACGACAAATACGGACTAGGTAATTTTGTGGCTATTATTATACCAATAGGTCTTTCAAAACGATCTTTAAATCTACATAATAAATAACGAGAAATGATCGGAACGGTAAAAGTGTTCAAATCTCATTTAATTGTGGAACTGATAATTGTGCTTTATTATACCGAATGTAAGTCTCTTCTAGGTATATTTGATATTCATAGATACGTACTCGGTAGATCTACAGTACTATTCCGCGGCAGCCTAGACTATGGAAGTTACGGATTTCTATGCCGTTTTACCTCCTGCACAAGAATTTTAAGTAATATTTATTCGGACGACTGTAATTAACCCCCGGTGGCCAGTACTAAACACGGCGAAATACAAATAAATTAACGTTTATGAACTTCTAAATGTGCTCCTACTCTGTCAGTATTATTAGTCAATATTTCGGTATTATTAAATAAACATTGAACATCTAGGGGGAAGAAGATGACGGTAACACAGTTACAGGAAGCAGAGAAGGATTTTCTAAAAGAATGGATTTGTTTATAAAAGGGGATCCCATGATCCCATCCCTCCGAAAAGTGAAAGCATCAGAAATAAGAAACGGGAGGACTGTGTAATACTGCAGGTGAGACAAAGAGAGAAATGCCGCCCTACAAGATGTAAAGCAGCTTAATTCGCTGAGGACAAACTTTAGGAAAGAACTAAAGAAGATGAGGCATTCGAAGATGTCTGACGCACGCTCTGATGAAGTCTATGAATCGACGTTAATACCGCTGATGATCATGAGGATTCGGTCTTCACAGGTGAGTATCTATAGGCTCTATTCATCATGATTATATAGCAGTTATATAACTATACAGGTTATGACGTGATGAAAACATGTAAGATATAACAAAAGTAATCATATATATATATATATATATATATATATATATATATATATATATATATATATATATATAAAATGAAAAACTACCTTGAAATTACACACACACACACACACATGATGGCAATAAGTGCATGGTATATAAAGAAGAAATGTCAAAGGCGAAAAATAAAACGGATCATGGCTTTCACTAATAACCTTCTCTGCAATTTAATAAACAATCTAGATATATGCATGCTAACGGAGACTTAGCTAAGTAATGATGTAAGTGATTAATCTGAAATAAACGAAATGGCGCCAGGGCCTCACAACTTTTATCACGTACCGAACCTCTTAGACTCGTTAGCTGAAAACAGAAATATACTGATTTTTGGTGACTAGCTTACTTGTAGATGATAACGATGACAAATATGCCAAAGAATTTTTAAAGTTACTTGAAAGTCGCGACCTCGTGAATGTTGTGAGAAACCCCACATCATTGTTGAACTGTGCCACGGACCTGGTAATACAAAACGAAAACAACGAGATTGTGAGGGGCATACAAGTTGAACCTGAATGCGTTATATCTCCAATACACAAATTAGTTGCATTTAGTGTAAATATCTGGAAATGCTTTACACTGAAAATAACTATCAGCTACAGAAATAAAACCAACTTTAAAGCTGATGAATTTATTGTTGAGCGCATAAATAAAATAAGAGAAATAAGCCAAGAGTGCTGATGTAATTTGAGGAATACTTTAACAGGGTGGTCGCTGGTTCGATTCTCGGCCATTCCATTGAGGAGTGAGAGATGTGTATTTCTGGTGATAGAAGTTCACTCTCGGCGTGGTTCGGAAGTCACGTAAAACCGTTGGTCGCGTTGCTGAATAACCA
>NC_087210.1:23698657-23721157 GCF_015104395.2 Macrobrachium nipponense
GTAGAGGAGCTATGAAAAATAAAATAAAGACTACCAATTTATCTTACTTTTCCCACGAACATAACATGTCAAATATTATCTGTTTCAAATTCCGAAATCGAAAACAGTGTGAATAAAAGTAAAAATTCGTTCAAACAATGACATTTTTTGGCACAATATGACTTCTATTTCTAAACCTAAAGTTACCAAAAGTGATCGTTATTTTTCGCCTACCGCTGATCTTTTTCTTTTTATTTGTACTAACGTTAAAATATTGGTGAGTAGTTTTTTCCTGAAGTCACATTTTTGTATTAAAAATAACTAATTTATATCATTTTAGGTAGTAGGAGAGAGAGAGAGTACCACTTATAATTATGAGAAAACAAGGATATAGTTTCAGTTTTCTCTCTCTAAAATATATACATAGAACTCCATCTGTGATTCAGTTATACCCAGAGAGAAAATTTCATCGGTTCCCCACACCATTTTCACTACTTTAAAGTTACAATCTCAAAAATCCGAGTCATTTGTGGGATATATTACAGTCTCTCCGTTTCTACTGGAGACACTCATGAGTTAGTAGTTTGAATTAATTTACAAATGTTGGGCATGTTGCCGTTTTCTCTGATTGTTTCCCAATCGCTGCAAGGATGTCAAAAAATGAAGATTTTGAAAAACTTCGATAACTTTTGCATTTATGTAGGACACCAATGGCGTAACTTTCAGTTTTATACTATTATATATTGGTATGTGTATTTATTTTCAAATGTAGGTACTCCTTACATGAATTGGTTTTCTTCTTTGTTATTCAATGAATGACATTATATAAATTTCTAACAATTCTAATCTTATTCGTTGTAAAAGGTCTATTTACCACTGAAGTATAAACAATTGTTACAGTAACTTCTGGTGATGCAGTTCATATTATAGGTATTTATAGAATGCAGTAATTGCATTCTGTAAATATTGTTCTCTTTGGTTCAAGAACACGGGACCGCCGTTTCTTAAAATTTTTTTTATTGCATATTCACATGTGTAGTTAATCAGTTTTATTCCCAGATTTTTTATTTTTTATTTTTTGGCAATAAAATTATGCACGACAGCTTTATGTTGAAATTAAAATGTGAAATCTAGACAATATTCCTCTATGCCCAGCTCTTCCAAGAAATATTTCCGCAATACGCAGACAAGGGTCTTCACCTGATTCCAAAACTTCTCGTGTGTGTTGTGTGTTGGTGCATCTGCTCTTTTATCTGTTGTGTTCTGATGTGTTGTCTCGGGCAACCACATCACTAGTTAAAATCTGTCGATCGAAGTCATCCTACCAAAAAGGAGATTTATGTGTTTGTATATATAATTTAAAAGCCGTCTTACTAAAAATCACGTTAAGACATCGATATAGACATTAATTATGTGACAAATAAAAACAAAGGGAATAGGCACCACACACACCAAAACCGCAGGAGTAAAACGACTAAAAATATCTTTTTTTTATCCTAGAGCCCAGCAAAAGATAGAAAGAGAAAACTTTTAATTTTAGTTTTACTCACGTGATGCCTATTCCCCTTGTTTTTATTTGTCTCATAATTTATGAATATATCGATGTTTTAATATGATTTTTTGTGATATGTTTTTTATATAACTGTAGCTTTGAAAATGCAACGATAGCAACTGTCGTGAAACATTAGCTTAATAAACTGCGTCAACAATGGTGCCTCTCCCCCTTGCTTTCGAGATTGTATCCTGAGTCGAGACTCATACGCTGAAGAATTTCTTTATTTTTTATGAAATCATATAATTTCCCGTTTATTAATGAACAAATTTGGAAGCCACATTCCCATGACATTGTCAAAATACATTTTTTATGCGCTCCTTAATAGCTTTCATTAAATATAAATTATATGGTTAAAATTTTACAGGTGAATCCCTGCAATTTGACCGCGTAATGGATGTTTTCAAACTAAAATGTCATTGTATTTTGCCCAAACAGAAAATATTTTGCATTATGAAATCAGATTCCTCTGATGACATTTGGACGGCCTTTGAAGGCTTCCGTTCCCGAATAGGAAGCAAATAAGAAAATTGCTTCATTTACGTGTTGATAGACGCAGCTTCTATTCGCTATTCAGAGGAACCTGCATTTCCCACAAAAGGTCTATAAATCTGATTCCGTTGGAACAAAAGTCATTAATGAGTCACCTTATCGTGCACTTGCCGCCACTAACTGAGTGTATAACATTTGGATATATCAATACAGCAAACGTAAATGCTTTCTCTCAAAACGTCTGTTGCTCGATTGGTTACCGCTTATATATCATTCATATAAACATATTCGCACGTGTACACTTATACATAGAAAACCGTAACACGCATTACTCGGCTCTGGAATATTTTTGAAATTCCATTTCACACTTGGGACCAACACCATGTTCAGCATTCCGTTATGAAGTAACACCTTTAGGAATACGAAAAGGCTTGATGCATCCCTTCATTACGTTGTTAATATGTACTGTTCATTTCAGGACAGTGAGACTGACGACTCAAGAACAAACTTTTCCTTCATACACATAATTCTCTTGTTAAGAGTAGGAGAGAGACTCCAACGCCGATTGATTATTGAAAGCTTTATCTGTTTGGCCACCTAAGGAGAATTTTCTTATTACTAGTGTTTAATGTTATATATTCTGTCATTACTCTTCTTATTATTGCCATTTACTTGTTTTTGAGTTGACACTTTTTATCTTTTTTTATTTCTCCCGAAAAGAATCTTGAAAACTTTCGACAAAATGGTTTTAGAAGAGATTTTTGAACAAGCTGAGTTTCCTGTCGCTCCTGACAACATTTCGGAAGCTCCACTCAAAGTTTTAAGCCTTAAACCGGAGGTATTTAAGAGTCCAGGGGTTGTGGAATAAAAAAGATATTACCCCGAGTTGAGCAAACTTCTTTATGCATAGGCGTATTCGTTAGAGCAGCAAGGGGAATATTAAGAGGTTTTAAATATTAAAAAAAAAAAAAGCTGGAATCATAATAGAGACTAAACTGAATTTAAGAATTTTATTTATACATTTTCTGTGAACCGAAACGTAGAACAAAAACACATACGGTTATATTCATTATCTTAGTTGTCGTAGAATATTTGAAATGTGTATATTGCAATAGCTATGGCATCTGACGTTTAACCGACACTTTCTCGGATGCATCTCTGTGGTACAGCGCCAGCTGTTGTTCATAAGAATAAAAATAGTTATTTCTGTTGTTCGTGTCTCAAGAATAGAAAATGTTCAAACTTCAAATTGGAAAATTTTTCTATTTAAAACCAGCGTAAGATTTCCAAAAACTTCTGCAGGCACAAGCATATTATGCATTCTTATATTGTAGTGGCGTCACATTTTTTAAAATTCGAATGTTAAATGAAGTTATGTAGAACTAATTACTTTTTTTCGCCAATATAAACCAACTCTGTTTACTTGAGGAAGCTTTACTACTGAATTGAATTTAATCGATAACCAAACTGAAACACTTCGATTTTTTTTATCGCCAAAACTTTTTTCATATTGGAAATTGTACTTCAGAGCTCGGCAAAATCTGAAATGTTAGCGCAAACATTCCAGTGGAAAACGATTTGTCCCTCCTCTCTCTCTCTCTCTCTCTACTCTTAAAGGAAACTTCCTTAGGAAACAAAGTTCCCCTCCTATTTAATAAAGTCGTCAGTAAATCTACGTGAGAAAAGAATTTGCACTATTTATAGTCTTCAAAACGTTGTGCACCAACATGTCTACTTCTTTTATTGTGCTTTCTTATATTTTTAGAATTCAAAGGACGCTACAGATATTTTAAATGGATTGTTAGGGTTTGTATGCAGAATTGTCTCCACTTAATTTCTACCTCATTTCTATTTCTACCTCTGCCTACGATAATTTACAAAATTGTTTTTTATTGTAACCATACACACACACACACACACACACATACACACACACACATACATATATATATATAGTATATATATATATTGATAGTATATATATATATATATAGTAATATATATCATGTACCTATAATAGAAGTAAAAGCCCCATGAAAACACTATTTATGTGTTGCAACCATATATTTCGGACACTTCTGTGTCCCTGTTCACAGGGACACAGAAGAAGTGTCCAAAATATATAATTACAACGTATAAAGTAGTGTTTTATGGACTTAGTGTGTAGACTGAGACAAAATCATAGAAAAGTGTATGAATGGCATCCTAATATAAAATTTTTAAAACTTGTATGGAAGATTAAATGCCACCAAAACCTATATAAAATAAATTTCAAATACAAATTTAAGGTTGCAGAAAATTCAGATTTTTGTATCCATTTATGCCTGTTCTCGTGTCTGCATTAGAGTCGATTGTTCCATTGCCTGGTAATAATTCACATGAGACATACTATGTAAATAAGGATTTCAACTTGATCTTACTTACCCGAAATAAAGTTATTGAAAATCATCAGCTTCAGCTCAGCGCTAGATACGAGACGAGTTTGGTGTCATTTGAAGTGTCCTCAGGAGTAGTAATAACAGGTTTGGGGTGGTGGACGGATTGATCCTGTGGAGTGTAGATAAGCAATATTAAGCCCATCGATTTGGCAAGAATCGGGCAGGAAAAGTGCCAATACTTTTAATGCCCATAATTTCACTAATGGCATCTTTTACACCGGCTAAAATCAAGACTATGTGCTCATGTAAGCTTAGTAGTGATTTTAACTTCGAAGGGGAAATGTAGTGCCTCTCGGTCTCATGTAATGTCTTATTGTAAATTTGCTCATAAATATACCAAATGGGTGCTGCTGATTTTAGTTCTTGTCTTTTACGATAGTATGTCAGTTGTAAATGTGATTTTGCTAAGAAATATTAGAAAAAACATGTGAAAATAAAAAAAGTTATTGAATCTTCGTTGTTGTCGGTAAATTTACCTAAATATTTTTCAACAAATATGCTAAGAATTTGTTACTGATTTTATTTCTTATCTGTTTTGATACTGTGTGAGCTGTAATTATAATTTGACAAAATAAAATTATTTATATGTTGATAAAAATTTACGATTGTCTTGTAGATGAGGCCCCACAAGGTAGGGAAAATTTTTTAGAATATTTTTTATTTCACCATGTGCATTGCATATCTTCCTCTTTCCATTGATGAGTTTTTTTTTTCGTAAATTACCCGACCTGGAAGTTTACCCGGCCTGTGGAGCTGCATATTGATATATTTACCCGTCCGGTAAGGGTTAAACCTTAAAATAATGAGTGTTTTAATTTTTGTTCAGTTTTATTTTGTTATTGGTGAGGCCAAATTAAGATAAGAAAATATTCTAATAGTTTGACTGAAGCGAAAGAATGATTCAGTGTTCTGATATTGTATCCTAGTGCACCACACGGGTGGAGTAGAGAGAGAGAGAGAGAGAGAGAGAGAGAGAGAGAGAGAGAGAGAGAGAGAGAGAGAGATGAAATAACGTAGCCTAACGGTCGCACGCTGAGTTTCAGCTTTTAATATTAATGTGAAAGTTCCAAAATGCCTGGAGGTGTTTTATTTTTACGAACTGTAATAATATATGATATATGTAATGTATATTATATATATATATATATATATATATATATATATATATATATATATATATATATATATATATTTGTGTGTGTGTGTGTGTAATGGTATATATATATATATATATATATATATATATATATATATATATATATATATATATATATATATATATATATACCGGAAGATTGGGGCATCTATGGACGCCGCAGATTCTGTGGGAATAAAACAGCAAACAGCCATCGTAGCATTGTAAATTTTATTGGCCAATTTTCGAGACTACATGTCTCATCATCAGGGCTTTGTATTCTACAGCCCCGATGATGAGACATGTAGTCTCGAAAATTTGGCCAACAAATTTACATGCTACGATGGCTGTTTGCTGTTTTTTATTCCGCTATATATAGATATATATATATATATATATATATATATATATATATATATATATATATATATATATATATATATATATAGATAATGTGTGTGTGTGTGTGTGTGATATCAGGTGTTACCAAATGATTGTATAAACCCGTATTTGAACTCATGGCCACGACCAAAGCCCGAAGTCATAATGCGTGCTTGTCGATGTGATATAGGTTCATATCTGTCATAGATCACTGTCAAAACAGCCCTCTTCTATAGAAAGGTTATTCTTGAAATCGACAAAAATGTCAAGATTTAAGACATGTAACTCATGGTCATAAGAACACTTCAAACCTACGAACCTGTAAAACCAACACCCCCCCTTTTTTATAATGAACCATGGCAAAATATTATTGCAGAAATTAACAACAACAATATATAAATGAGTAACGTTGCTCATTTTGACCTATAGATAAACACAAACAAATCTTCCATTGTAAGCCAACGTCAATTTTATGTTAGTAACAATTGATTACAGCTTACCAACATACGTTGAAGCCGAAATAGTTCAGAACTTATACGGAAATCGATGCAAAAGTGCGTGAGGTCACTTTGTAGTTCAGTTTGCTTTTCTGATAATATCGTTTTGGTCTTTATACTTTAATACATTTAATAAGTCGTGAGCATCTTTTACAAGTAATAAATATAAACACTTTATTTACAGTGACTTCGGCTCCTTTGGTGTGCTCTAGTTGAGATATGAGTCTCTTCTATGACCATGAATAGTTTATGCGCTAAAACATTAATAATTTCTAGGCATTACATCATTCTCTATGAAAGAGAATAATACATCGATGCTCTTTAAGCGGATTCTTATTCCAAAGCGTTGGGTCACTAGACTCATCGTATTCATTAAATCGGTTGTTAGGATGTGTGTGCAAAATTGTCTCTACTTAATTTCTTGCTTATTTCCACCTCTACCTGAGCTTACGATAATTTACGAAATTTTTATTTATTTTAATCAATATATATATATATATATATATATATATATATATATATATATATATATATATATATATATATATATATATATCTATATAATCTGTGGCTGGTAAATGTATACGCCTTGTCATGGTTCCCACAATTCTCAATATTCACATAATTAATAAATCAAATTAATAATATTAATTAATGTTGGTTTTACTTTAAAAACGGCGAATTTAGCTGTTACGGCTTTCTCTCTCAATTTCCTTTTGTAGCGCTGTTCCTTAATTAATCCCTTGAAGTCCCTCAAACTCATTTCCGTCGTATTTCCTTTTGACGGTTCTTTGAAAATTCCTTCGCGATTTCCCAATTTACTTTGATTCCTTCTGTAACTTGTACATCACAGTATTCTTAGAAAATGGTGTTTATCCAAGAAATTTTAGGATATTTCTACATGTATAAGTGTATGAAAGAGAATGATCTCAATATATAATCTTTTCCCTAATAAAAAGTGGGAGTGCTTTGTTTTACATGATAAGTGATGTTCTCTTCATGATGGTTTGGGTTGTTTATGAAAATTTGTTCTTCGACAATGTCTCCCAGAACCAAACATTTCATAAGAATAATATATCTTGCATTTAGTCTCGGCTCCTTCTTCTTCTTCGTTTATTTTGCCAGCGCATCAGGCGCCATATATAATAACATAGCACTCACAATTCTGTAATTACCATAGTTCTGCAGTTATGGAAAGAGTAACTGTAACGCCCCGAAGCACCGAGAGAACTGTGCGTATAAACTTGACATGAAGTGAGTTTTATCCTCTTTGTTGCTCGGTTTACGGCGTCGTAATTCATGTCTGACGAGAGCTTTCTCACGAGATTATCTCCAGCAAGTCTTTAACTGTTATCGACCTTTCCTCTTCCTCACAATGGGTAACAAAAGTCACATATTGCCATAGGAGATTCATCGCTGTCTTGGCTGCAGTTTTAAATGTTGCTCCGTAACTTCTGTAAAGTATTGTGTTTTCATTCATGCTGGATCTATTTCGTTGTGTATCATTGACTTCCTTATTCTTTTGCGATACTGGTTCATTTTATTGTGAAATATTTATTTATTTTTTATTTTTTTTTGTGTATTTTAATTTTAGGATTATTGCTGTGAAATAGCTATCTTTATTTTCAAATATCAGCACTTTGTTCTTGGAAGTACTTGTTTGCAGTGATCAAGTTGAAATATTAATTACTTCAAGCTAATGGTCTGTTCAGTATCATTATCTTTTAACTTGGTCAACCAAGGATATTGATAAGCAGATTATCTTATTATTAAAGTATTGCTGTAGCAAAAATGTAAAAGAATTACAGGGTGCTGGCCAGTGTTGCAGTAAATAAATGAAAGTTGATTTAAATAGTTTACTAATACTTTAAAAAAATCTGTATTATTTCCAGGGTTCATATTTTAACAAAAGGTACCTCTGAAATTTACTACCATTTGTAGAACGTAACACATCAAATGAAACGTTGTATGAAAAAAAATGAAGCCCTCAGTTTTTCAAGCGAGAATCCAGGGCATTAGTTTTACCTCACACAGGTCGAAGAAGTTGGAGCCTAAGTATCTGAGGTTTTTCTTGGGTAGTACCCAGCGTACAACCACCACGCAACACACCGCAAATTTACTCAACTTCCCGACCCAGTAGCGAACGATTGCTAACATTTCATTCGACTAACCCCATTCACCGTGAGATGTGATGGAAATGGAAGAGTAAGAACGTGTTTCACTGCAATTATATTTCATTGGAATATAAGTACGTAGTACTTATATTCCAATTGCTTTTATGGTGTGGAAGAATTGCTAATGCCCTGGACTCTCACTTGAACTTGAAAGACCGGGGTTCGTTCCCGATGTGAGTCAGACATTTATTTCTGTGAAACACGTTCTTCTGTGTTCATTTCCATATATTATATATATATATATATATATATATATATATATATATATATATATATATATATATATATATATATATAAATGTTTCTACTGAAAATTTGTTGAACTCATTTTAAATTTTCCTGCATCCATTTAGAAAATTCTCTCTCTCTCTCTCTCTCGCTCTCTCTCTCTCTCTCTCTCTCTCTCCCCTGAATATCTGCGTGCGTGTATAGTCTTTTTTTTTTCTATCAAGGGATCATGTCTAGGCAGCTTAGTGTTTTTTTAACATAAAATTTTTATTTCAGTATATCATTGTCCGTCTCTTTTCTTTCCGAAAGTGATATAGTTTTTTATGATCGGCCGGTAATCTTTCCACTTCGTCTAATCATATTGTAGTTTGTTTATCCTTTTATGTAATATATTAAAATGAAAATATTTATCCCATACGCAACCCCAAGGTATACATGTATTTATTAATATATAGCGTTTAATCTTTTGACTCCACAATGTGATTTACTCCATGTAAGTAACGCAAATTTCTAAGTGACTTAATCTCTTTTGGTGCTGTGTTTATATACAATCCCGGCCCCGCCCCCTTTTAAAGTTCCTGGCTGTCTTATTCATTTATAGGTCTAGTGAACGTGATATGTGAATGTGTAGGATATTTTTCATTGACTACATGAGTCTGAACCTTGGGACTAAACGCTATCCAATAAAGCATGAAGTATGACACCGTGTGTTTGGATCAAAGGGAAGGAAAATTTCATTAATTATTTTGTATTCCTTTGTATTTTCTTTTTTCTTATATTAGCATAGAGATGTATTTTTTTCTCTTTCGTTTTTATTCTTTTAAGTGTGTTGAACTGACGGCACGTCCTTTCCACTTTTTTTTTTGTGCCTTTATCTTGTAGTCTGGTCAGCAGACTAGAATCCACTGTCTTCAACGAGCTTCAACCTTAAACATTAAATTTGTTATTTGCTCAACCCCAGGAAATTATGCTGCTTCTTACAAAGTAGAAGGATGCAGTCCCGTGCGGCCGGAAATGTGAATTATCCTCAAATTGCGCATTCCCCGTTTGTTATTATTATATAGAGTTTACTATAGGCTTTGGGATCTGTTCTACAGAAAGTGTATATTGGAAACTATTCATCCAGTTACATTACTATAGCAATTCTGACGATTTTATATAAAAATATTTTGATAAACGTCAGTGATAACATCTATATGTTTTAATGATACAAAACTTATTAGCAACGTTAGATAACGTACGGTGGTCGAGCAGTCTGTTCATCGCAAACATTGCTAAAGGGTGCTTCCTTTCCTCTATCACCTTGTCCAGCCTCTCCAACTATCGCTTTTTCTCCCAATTCCACCATTAGATCTCTGTACTACATCTCCTTGATTTTCGCGATCTGTGTCTTACTGTTCAACTACTGTTATTTCCCTCTTTTCACTGTCTTTAGCGTTGAATGGCGAAGATGCGCAGTGCATGGTCTGACTGCCTAAATTTCACAATTAGTTACGCAAAGAATTAGTCGCATAGCAAATTTGTATTGTCTTCTCCAGATAAGCTCCCGAATGTGTTAGAAAATCTATAAAATTCATATGAATTACTCATTATTCATCATCCAAATCATTTTAATTTAATTTTTTTCCTTTTCATACTAAATTGTTCCATATTCAATGCTGCGCTGACTGACGAGACTTAAACTAATAGAGAAGATACAATAAATTGACCAAATATTTTGTTGATTTCTGGATTCATTCATTGCGCGTTATATATATATATATATATATATATATATATATATATATATAGATATATATATATATATATATATATATATATATATATCTATATTATATATCTTATATATATATATATATATATATATATATATACTATATATATATATCATATATATATCATATATATATATATATATATATATATATATATATATATATATATATATATATATATATATATATATATATATATATATATATATATATATATATATATATATATATATATATATATATATATATATATATTTGATATATATATATATATATATATATATATATATATATATATATATAGTATATATAATATATATATATCTATATATAATATATATATATATATAATATATATATATATATATATATATATATATATATATATATATATAATATATAATATTCTATATATATATATATATATATATATATATATATATATATATATATATATATATATTACTATGAGTATAATATATATATATATTATATATTATATATATATATATATATATATATATATAATAAAGTAATAGCGTAGGGAAATCACTGAGCATAGATAAGTTGTGTGCTCACTCGGTATCAATACCGCCCGTTAAAATTATTATTATTATTATTATTATTATTATTATTATTATTATTATTATTATTATTATTATTATTATTATTATTATTATTATTATTATTATATATGGAAGATGAACCCAATTCATATGGGACAAGCACCGAGGATCATTGACTTGAAATTGAAGCTTCCAGTGAATATGGTGTTCATTCAAAGGAGCGACAGAATGAATAATGGGAAATACAGAAAGAGAGAGGTCACTTATTAGAAAATTAAAGATAATTTAAAAACACTACTAACACTAATTTATAAATGAAGTAAAGTAAGACGGATGTTTTAGTTCTTTCATAATGCTTTTCATTAAGCGATATTTTTTTGCCGTGTTTCACAGTAATAATAAAAACCACTTGGCTCTGATAAAATCAGATGTTTGCTCTTATACTGTACGTTATTCGTGGATAGATGATGGCAGCCAAGGAATATAGACCTTGATGGCAACTATCAGTAAGGTGATTCACCAAGAATTCGCACATTTCTACGCATGTAACTACTCGTATACTTTCATATCAGCGTATGTGTCCGTTTGTATGTTTCCCTATCAAGAGATGAGCGACAGCAGTCGAGAGTACTTGTCTCTTAATTTGCAAAAGTGGTCTCATTATAGACGACTCTTAAATGTAGGATTTGAAGTATCATTAAACATCCCAGGAAACAAGTCAGTCTCGTTAATTTTTCGGGCTTGATCAAGAATTCATCATATAAAACCTTAGTGTCCCTGAGACCTGTAGTGTTGTATTGTTTATGTCACATTTCCTTTTTAAGTAAATAACATATTATTTGTAACTACTATCATTGCTTTGTTTCATTCCGTTGTTTTATTCAAAGAGTTTATGACCTGACACGGACTTCTGCCAACGTTTTTCTTCTCAGTAACTCATCTGCTTTTGTTTGCGTTACCAGAATACCAAAACATTGCCAGCAGAGGTCTTAAGAAATTACTGTTTTAAAAAATAAATAGGCTTCTTGGGCAACATAAAATTAGTTAATATTTTAGACTATTTTTATATAGTTATCGTGTAGTGTTAATTTTTTTTTTTTTTTTTTTTTTTTTTTTTTTAACTTCAAGGCAATAGCTTTTATCACAGTGACCAGCTGAAGACAGAGTAGACGAGTTTTATTTTAAATAGGAAACAGGCCTAAAAGTTAAAAGATACATAAATAATGTTTTCAGTTTAAGAATTACCACTTTACTACTTTAGTGTGTTTTAGCTTTAATATATAGTAGAGTCTAGTGTGAATGAGTGTCTGCATAGAATGCTCCATTTTTTCTTCCTTTTTAGTCGTGATACATTCCATTTACCGTGTTAAAAGTGAATAATTTATACTTCATTCATATTTATACACTGCTGTCACATAATTGGACTTCATGCATCCTTTGAAGCTCGCTGGCGGGTGGAAAGCCAGATATATCAATTTGCTGGCAGGTCATTCTGAGTTCATAAGATCCGAACGAACGTTTTTAGCAATATTTCAGCCTTGTGTTCTTAACACTTGAATAAATTTAAACCTTTGAGCGATGTAGGAGTTGCTGGCTGGTGGAAACCCAAAGATAAATTTGCTCGTATAGGTCATTCTGAGTTCATGGGGTCCCAAGGAAAGCTTTAAGAAAGTTTTAGGCAAATGTCCTTTCTCGGAATAAACGTGAATTTGAAACCCCATTTGGAAAGCTGCTGACGGACGTAAAGCCACCCTTGACACTGCTGGCATTGCTCATTCTATGTTCAGAATACTCCAAAGTCTAGGAAGCACTATAATTTTTATTAATCTTTTTTTTTTATAAAGTTCACTTTTTATACCTAAGTATAGGGAGTCGAGCCTTTTGTGTTCAAAACTATGAATATATATTCTGGACTACTGATCTATATCCAAAGATTTCAAACCATCAGTGTGTCCATATCGGCGTTGCCCTCAATAGCAAAAGATAACAGCATAAAAGTAAAAAAAGAAAATGGTATGAAACCGTTACATAGTGCAGATACCTATCATATGCTTTGCATATAAATTTGCAATATAGTATAGCTGAAACAGAGCATGATATGGGCGTAATTTTAGTCCTGCTTTTATGTGAGATTTCATAGTGTTTTGATGTTTTTTCCCATTTTGACTTTTTAGACCTTTTTCCTTCATATTTCGTCAGTTTCTACCACAGATAACAAAAATCTTCTAAGAAGACGCGTAAATGTTTTTTTTTTTTTAATTTATTTAATCCAATGTCTCTGCAAAATTTATATGAAGACTTTTTCATGATGTTGAGGGGCATTTATTTACAACGAACGAGGTTTCACTTAAAGTTTCGAAGTTTGGAACGGTGGAACCATGTATTTGATTAAAACTAACACTAAGAACGACAAATACGGACTAGGTAATTTTGTGGCTATTATTATACCAATAGGTCTTTCAAAACGATCTTTAAATCTACATAATAAATAAAGAGAAATGATCGGAACGGTAAAAGTGTTCAAATCTCATTTAATTGTGGAACTGATAATTGTGCTTTATTATACCGAATGTAAGTCTCTTCTAGGTATATTTGATATTCATAGATACGTACTCGGTAGATCTACAGTACTATTCCGCGGCAGCCTAGACTATGGAAGTAATATTTATTCGGACGACTGTAATTAACCCCCGGTGGCCAGTACTAAACACGGCGAAATACAAATAAATTAACGTTTATGAACTTCTAAATGTGCTCCTACTCGGTCAGTATTATTAGTCAATATTTCGGTATTATTAAATAAACATTGAAAATCTAGGGGGAAGAAGATGACGGTAACACAGTTACAGGAAGCAGAGAAGGATTTTCTAAAAGAATGGATTTGTTTATAAAAGGTGGGGATCCCATGATCCCATCCCTCCGAAAAGTGAAAGCATCAGAAGAAAACGGAGGACTGTGTAATACTGCAGGTGAGACAAAGAGAGAAATGCCGCCCTACAAGATGTAAAGCAGCTTAATTCGCTGAGGACAAACTTTATGAAAGAACTAAAGAAGATGAGGCATTCGAAGATGTCTGACGCACGCTCTGATGAAGTCTATGAATCGACGTTAATACCGCTGATGATCATGAGGATTCGGTCTTCACAGGTGAGTATCTATAGGCTCTATTCATCATGATTATATAGCAGTTATATAACTATACAGGTTATGACGTGATGAAAACATGAAAGGTATAACAAAAGTAATCATATATATATATATTATATATATATATATATATATATATATATATATATATATATATATATATATATATTACAATGAAAACTAACTTGAAATTACACACACACACACACACACACATGATGGCAATAAGTGCATGGTATATAAAGAAAAAATGTCAAAGGCGAAAAATAAAACGGATCATGGCTTTCACTAATAACCTTCTGTGCAATTTAATAAACAATCAAGATATATGCATGCTAACGGAGACTTAGCTAAGTAATGATGTAAGTGATTAATCTGAAATAAACGAAATGGCGCCAGGGCCTCACAACTTTTATCGCGTACCGAACCTCCTAGACTCGTTAGCTGAAAACAGAAATATACTGATTTTTGGTGACCAGCTTACATGTAGATGATAACGATGATAAATATGTCAAAGAATTTTTAAAGTTACTTGAAAGCCGCGGCCTCGTGAATGTTGTGAGAAAACCCACATCATTGTTGAACTGTGCCACGGACCTGGTAATACAAAACGAAAACAACGAGATTGTGAGGGGCATCCAAGTTGAACCTGAATGCGTGATATCTCCAATACACAAGTTAGTTGCATTTATTGTAAATATCTGGAAATGCTTTACACTGAAAATAACCATCACCTACAGAAAAAAAATCGACCTTAAAGCTGATGAATTTATTGTTGAGCGCATAAATAAAATAAGAGAAATAAGCCAAGAGTGCAGATGTAATTTGAGGAGTACTTTGACAGGGTGGTCGCGGGTTCGATTCTCGGCCATTCCATAGAGGAGTGAGAGATGTGTATTTCTGGTGATAGAAGTGCCCTTTCGACGTGGTTTGGAAGTCACGTAAAGCCGTTGGTCCCGTTGTTGAATAACCACTGATTCCATGCAACGTAAAAGCACCATACAAAAAATCAAACAAACAAACAAAAATACTTTGACAGGCGACCAATTATGTATACGATGTTTTACAGTGACAAGGCAAAAAATAGTTAAAGAAAATGCCAAATGGTTTAACAGTGAAATATGTGAAGCTAGGAAAATAAAAAAAAAACTAGAAGATTTTTGGAAAAGAACGAAAGAAACAAAAAGTAGTGAAAATTGGTCACTGTATAAAACAGCCAGAAATCAGCACAACGACTTGACTATGAAACCAAGGAGACCTATTACAATAACATGTTCAGTGAAGAGAAGAATCCCTCCAAAAAATCTATGACAATGGAATGTTGGGACTCGAGAAAGAAAAAGTTCTACCCGATGTAACTAGTGACTACAAAAACATGAGCTATTTTGAAGAAAAAGTAGAGAATCTGTAATAGTTTAGATAAGAAGGACCCTCCAGAACTCCCAGTGATCACAATGAGAAATAGCAAATTCAGTAAATTTAAAGAACTAAATATGGATGACTTCGAAAACATGAGACAAAAAATCCAACTAAGAACATGACCCGTTTCCCGTAAGTGATTTAAAAGAGGCAAAAAACTTTGATCAGCTGCGGCAGCAATATTTTGATTTTCTCAAAGTGAGGTTAACACAGGCATCTTTCCCAAATAGCGAAAAGCTTGCTTGTATAAAGTCGGGCTAAAAGAAAAAGGCCATAAAGAAAATCTAAGCTTCTATAGACCAATATCGAACCTATCGTACTTGTCAAAACTTATAAAAATGGTAGTTCACGAAGAAACGTGGAAACACTTGAAACAATTCAACATTATACCTGATGACCGGTCAGCGTACAGAAAACTGATATCGTTCTATCTCTGTCTCCGTCTCAGATCTTACCATTTGTACCAGAACACCTATAAATCATATCTATGATTCGCGTTAAGAGTGCATCCGATATTGGTTTCTGGGATGCCGATTCCATAAAGGGTGGAGGAAATAAATCAAACGACCCTGAGATCGGATTTTGAAGTTCACATTTAAAGGGGTTTCCTCTTTTTTTTTCGTTTAACTTAAGCAAACGCTATTCCTGTGTTAGACTTCTCTCATTTCACAGAACATCTGGGCCACTGATGATTTCATTCAAATTTGCGTTGTTACAGTTTATATGAAGAATGATTTACTTCCTCATTTATCCTCTTTCTTTACTTTTCAGGTATTATTCTGACTAAAGAAATTAAATTCATTTGCTTTTATTCTATAATCTACATACAATATTTACAATAGTTCTTTACAATGAAATAAGCATGACTTGGTTCTGCTATATATAAATAACACTACTATAATAAATTAATTTCTTCCAAAAAATATCCAAAGGTTTTGTAATCTTATTAGCATTATCAAAAACTAATTTTATATCATTCGAAATTAACATTTGCGGTTTGGAATAGTTTGAACTATTTGACTTGAACCGTTTGGTCTTCGGTTAAATATTCTTTATAACAATATCATAAGTTATGGAGTGATGACCCTAAAATGTTTCAGGACCACTATATCCTTTGCAATGTAACTTTAAATTCAACTCTATTTAATGACAAACATGCCTGGCATTACAGTGACATAATATTAGTCACCCTCTTACTTTACCAAGGCTCGAGATATCGAATATGGATGTAATTCAGGCTCTCATAGACCATGGTTGTATCTAGACCATGCCCTAGACTATCAAGGTACGCATAGCAACTAGAAAGTCCAGGGAAAGCGCTTTTCCTGGGCAGCGTCACAGAATTGAGCTTTATTTTTAAGCTAGCTTCCGTCACTCAGATAAAGCAAGCGCTTTTCGCTACATTCAACCGTTTTCGCTCCAGTTAACCCCCAAACGACACTTGGGTTATCGTAACAACATAATTTATAAATGCACCTTGTTTGTTTAACAAGTCTGTGGTGGGGTGAAAATAAGTATACACTTTCTAGACATGATCTATTACCGACGTGTTCTTTAAATTCATCTGCATTATATATATATATATATATACATTATATATATATATATATATATATATATATATATATATATATATATATATATATATATATATATATATATATATATATATATATATCTGTTTTAAAGGCAGGGAATCTAAAATGATCCAAAAATTGTCTTTACTTTTACCTAATATATTCTATTAAGATATAAACAATCGAAAAATATACATATATATCGAAATGTTTTAAAATTTTAACGGTAGAGGGTGATTAATTGATTTAGAGAAACTGCAAACCATTTTTCTTTCTCACATGCCGTCACTGATAGACACTAGAGAGGAAAGCTCTTCAACATCGATAAATTTTTTTCTTTATCTCACTAATCCTATTAGGGAAAAAATAACACACACACACATAATTCTAGTTGGGCATATGCAATTTTTGTAGAATAATGTTGCAAATTCATATATCAAAAGGAAATGTGACTATGAATGCTAGTCTGAAGGGAAACCAGTGAAAAACAAGAAAAAATTATTCACTTGTATGTGTATTGTACCTAGAATTGTATTAATCTACGGACATTGCACTCCAGATTTCTTTTAAAAATTAGTTTATCTTGACTTTTCATATGTATCGAATAGGCGCGTTACTCGCCAACCTAAATAGTACTGAAAAAGCCGTAATAAGAAGAATAGAAAAAAAATTCTATAAAATAAATGCAGCTGAAGCAGCAATCTCCTTCAATAGAACATGTTTGAAAGAGGGTTTTCTACCTAAATATGTAAGGACCTGGATACACGCAGGCCTCGGTGTGTACTTTTGATCCGATGATGCGAATAGCGTTTCGTCATGGAGGGTTCACAGAGTCTCTCTCTCTCTCTCTCTCTCTCTCTCTCTCTCTCTCTCTCTCTCTCTCCGTACAGGCAGGGAGATATATTCTGAACTCTTTCTTCATGTTACTTAGGTTGATTGAAAGTATGTCGTGGAAACACAGATGTAGCCCAAAATATATATATTCTTTAAAAATATTACATCGTGAGAGGTTTTGCAGAGAAGAGTTGGATGTCTATCACAGACGAAAGGAGAAGAGGAAGTGATCTCCCACAGATTGATTTACAAAGCGATAGGTTAGCAGACCTAACAAAAAACACACGTGTACGAACGAACACCTTTTTAGGTTAAGACAGCTCATCAATTTAAGTTCTCATGAGAGCCAAAGTAGGTTCCCATGCAAGAGGGTTGACGTTCGTATTTTCTATTTATTCATAGCTAGCCTTCACAAGCATCCTGTGACTGTGGTTTTTGGTATACTTTCCGGGTTGACCCCTGACCTGATTAAGTGTTTATGCGTTTCTTCTAAGTAATGTCCCACACTACTTTTATCATGTAATTTCAGATCTTGGCAAAGTTTTCCCAACACGCACTGAGAGATACGAGGGTGTATTCGGCCCGAGAGATTGCGTGTATGTTGCCAGTACGGGTTTACGAGAATTATGTTGGTTCATGAGACAGGTAATTGGTTTTTCGATGTACGTTACTGTTTGATTGTCTCCTTTTTGTCCAAAATGGATTTTAATGTGTTGGAAGATTTGTAGAATTTTCCTTAGATGAACATGCCATTCTTAGCAAAAGCTAGAACAATGTTTTGAATGCACATAGATGGATATCCTACAATTACAACTGGATACATATCAATGTGTTGTAGAACTATAAAGGTATTGGTAAGCGTGCGCGTACCCACCTTGTACTGAACCTGAGTTACGTCTACAACATTATTACCGATGCCCGATAGTCCGTAAGTCCATTATGGTATGTGGACTACTGGGATCGAAAAACAATGTAAAAGGTTGATATTCTAGATTAGTAATTCACCAGTACTAATGATAGCATGAATTCTATGAAAATCTACGGGATCCTGCACTGACTTTTTGGATGTGGTCGTGTAAATATTTATATATATTTATATAAATATATATATATATATATATATATATATATATATATATATATATATATATATATATATATATATATATATATATATATATATATACACCACACCTATATATATATATATATTATATATATATATATATGATATATATATATATACTATACATATATATATATATATATATATATATATATATATATTTAATATAATATATATATCATATATATATATATATATATATATATATATATATATATATATATATATATATATATATATATATATATATATATATATATATATATATACTATATATATATATATATCTATATATATATATATATATATATATCTATATATATACTATATATATATATATACATATACATAAAATTAATCGTTTAATCAGATATTAAGTGAAGTTCTTACATACAGATGTTAGAAGAATTCTACAAGGAATTATTTTAGATGCCAAATAAATCACTTTAATTTACTTTGATTTTTACTCTCATTAGGTTTCTTAACGGAAATAGTTATTCATGGGAATATTAGTGTGACAGTGAATGCTATATTTGAGACTAATAACATTAATCATACATGCAATCAGCTAATTGTTAACACAAACTGATATACGAATACGTGTTTATTTTTAATGTAATTATTGCAAAACCTTTAGTTCACTAGGTTCACTAGGAATGATCGTGTAGTTTTATAAATAGTATAAAAAAATTTGATGTAAATTGCATTTTAATTCTGTATTGACATGTCTTCTCCTACAATTTGGATTGCAGCTATTCTTGAGCATACGTGTGAATCCTGACGAGCTTCGCTTTTAATTCCTTTCTTTACTGGACTTCAGTGTAGCAAACTGCATAATTCTGAAATGGAATTAGCTCTGACGTTTTGTTATTGTATTTACCTGATCATCGGATTCAATCTGTAATTGCATCGTTAACATCGAAGTATATGCTGACTGGGATTTCGTAAATTTCACTCTCGTTTGAGTAGTAAATCTCTGCTCAGCATCTCTCTATAATTGTGTACATTTAAAATATTTGAACATAATGCAGAGATAATTATCCTCACTCTTTCTCTCGAACATCCAGAGACTTCTTAGAATTCGCTATGTTAGGCAAATGCCTCTGGATTTTTTTTATTATCGAAGGTATGCAAGAGAAGAGAGAACAGAAAACTGCTTTCCAATCTGCCCTGTATAATATAAAAAAAAAAAAAAAACAAAAAAAAAAAAAAAAAAAACTCAAAACTATCGAAATTAATGTAGTTTCCTGTCATATAATATATGTAACTTGTTAAAACTATATACAAAAAGGCAATATATTGCCATTTTAATTCAAGTTAAAAAGCATTACCATTGAAAGTAATACTTGTATGGCGTAAGGAAATTAGTACGAAAAGCTGAAGATTAAGACGTAACTAATGACAGGAAATACGAATGAGGAAGAGCAGTTTATAACTTGACAACATAACTGTTGTTTGATTTTTACGTACGTAAAAAAAAAAAAAAAAATTTGGCTGACGGTGGTGAGAGATAGATAGACAGATCGGACAAGAGTATATTTACTGAAAGAGGTTTAGGATGGTTAATGTTTGAGTTCAATAATTTGAAGATATGAAATGTTGGTGTAGGCAATGCAGAACAATCTTTATAAAAATGGAATTTCGAGGGCAGTTGCTGCATTATATAGAATAAATGTCATTGTATAAAATAATTTCAATTGATGATACCTTCTAATAATATTAAGAAGAAGAAGAAGAAGAAGAAAGATTAAATATTATTTTCTGATACCAAATTCCTGTAGGAGATAGAATTTTAATCTTGACTAGTTCATACATACGAACATACATCCACAAATATATACACAATTATGTATCCTTTCTTGTGCATATACACCTCTGCACAAATAAAAGCTATTGTTTCCATTTAAAATTTGTTCTTGAAAAAGCCTTTAAACAGCTTTGCCCAACTCCGCAACCATGAAATCATGGAATCTGCTCCCAATGAAAGTGTAAAGTCCCAACCCCGAGACACTTGCCTGGGTATTCGTTTCCATCTGGTGTCCCCTGATATGAAGCACAGCTTGCAGATAACCGTTGCGAAATGGTTTTGCAAATTATCGTCCTTTCTGCCTTCTGCTGCTCTTCCCATCGTCTCTCTCTCTCTCTCTCTCTCTCTCTCTCTCTCTCTCTCTCTCTTGGCCATAGGTTCCCCTCCCGTATCTAAATCAGGGAACAGATCTACAAATAGTTGCCAGGATGTAATTTCCCATCGACAACGTTCAGTGTGTTTCTGGTATTTGTCTCTTGCATAATTTGTTCAGCATGTAAATCTCTCTCTCTCTCTCTCTCTCTCTCTCTCTCTCTCTCGTGAATAAATCATTTTCATTTAATAATTTTGCTCTCAAATGCTACTACACATTAATTGTAATTTCATTTCTGGCTGATATTTTGATTAAATTATCACTCCTGGAAACATTCGGATTATGTGACTATTTTCTGTGCATCGTAAATATTTTACTATTAAGCTGATATCGCAATGTACTGGTAAATTTCCTAACAGTTTCCCGTCTTTTCTATTTCACAAGAAAATTCAAGAATAACTGGATGTTGCATCCTCCCACTGGACGGTCATGTCAGGTGAATGTCATTTCTCTGTCCTTCATACCAGCGCTCTCTCTACAAGTAAAATGTTCAAAATACGAAAGATTCTTACTTACAGTGTAAGAACAACAAATGTTAGTGTTGATTCTCTTCTTTATGAAGCTTTTCAAACATTTCATATTTTTATGAAAACATAAACGGTCATTGATCTCTCTCTCTCTCTCTCTCTCTCTCTCTCTCTCTCTCTCTCTCTCTAAGAGTTTAGCGATACTGCTTTCATAATCATAATGTTTATAATAGATTCACATCAGCAGTACGTTTGATGTCTTGGCCAGTCCCTTACGACGCTCCAAATTGGCTGTTGATAAGCCAATCACAGGGTTGGAAACTCTCAGCCTCTCTCGAGAGTTCACATGGGTAGGATCTATGTTCAACCTCTCCTGAGGGATACGTCTTTCAGGAGAGGTGGAACATACATCCTGCCTAGACGTCAAATGCACGTTTGATGTGAATTTACTATACTAGTACTTGTTTATCAGAGGGCTTCTACAACTTAATTAATTTAACTCCTCTTGTTTGCGTATTTGATCCTTTCTATTT
>NC_087210.1:23726157-23739030 GCF_015104395.2 Macrobrachium nipponense
ACTGTAATAGGACCAGTGACAATGTAGTTTGTATTAGTCAAATTATGTTACATTCAGCATGCAATAATAGTATTACAACTAACACTGTGATACGATATTTACATAAAATTATATTCATCCTTTTAGCTGACATCTATCATTATGATGTGTGCCTGACAGGTGGAGCAACAACTGAATCACTACTGTAAGTTCCAGGCATTTAACTCACTCTGAATGATAGATACACTTATTTTTTAGTTGTGGTTTTAAGTACTGAGTATCTCATTCTGCGTCATAATCAACAAATTCACCATCATTTCCCCAATGCCATCATGCGAATTGTTATTTAATAAATACACAGATCTTCAATATCAAGGGAAGGTCATTTATATCCGGTATTCCCGTGGCCAGGTCTTCAAGCACCAATAATATATATTTCCGATGTTTTCAGACTTTTAACTCGAACAGCACAACCCCAATCGCAATTACCGTGAGCACAAAACTTCATTTTAGCCGAAAATCATTACTATTTCTTGCGTGTTACCTTAAATGGAAAATAGCGAAGAATGGGTCATCATACGGTGTTTACGAATTGTGTCTGTTTCATATTTAAAGTATTATTTTTTTATTACCCAAACAATTCTACAACAGTATGAAAACTGAACCTGAACATTTCCTTATCTTATTTGACGCCCCATTTTGAATATTCTCTTATTATAATCGTTACTAGAGGCGTTAGAGTTTATTTCTTATGATTACTGTTTATATTCTTTGTGAAGAATTCATTTCTTTCGTAGCCCGTATCACGTCCTCCATACTTTGTGTGTAGGGTTTTATTTTCTGTCAAACTTCTCTAGTTTTTCTCAATATCAATCGTCCACCACCTTTCCTAAAACTCCCACCTCTACAACAGGACAAGAAATGCAAGGACCTTCTTCAGAATAGAATATACAACAGAATATAGAATTTAGGCCAAAGGACAAACGCTGGGAGCTATCATATCATTCAGCGGTGAAAGGGAAATCGATAGTCAGAAGTTTTATGTGTAACAGGAGGGAAACCTCTTAGTTGCACTAGGAAATAATTTTTAGAGGGTGGAAAGACAGATTGAAGAAAACGACTGACATACCCACAAAGGAACTCATACTTGAGACTGCATTCTTTACCTTATTCCATGATTATGGTGCACCACATTCACTACGCAAATGATCTTGCTATACTTAGTTTTGCTTACGCGTCGCGCAAGACTAGACCATCAGGTCATATGAAGTCACAGGATTTTTGCAGACTTCTGTTTTAGAAAATGAACGATTATGATATGTTTGAATAAAAACACGGACAAATAAGACTTGATTACATACTTTGTAGGCGTAAAAGAATACGAGGTCGTAGCGGTAAAAGTAAAATTGTGTGTTTAGTGTAAGTGACTTTCACGATATCTAAACAGTCATGACTGGATAAGCAATATTCGGCATAAATGAAAAAAAATGTATTATCCATTTCTTTTTCAATGTGGAAACACAGCAATGTATCCAAAATCAATAGCGCGCCAGAAACGTGGCAGTTGGAATTATGGTGAACGAATAAAAGTATCAAATAAAAAATTCCAGATAATGACAAAGGATTTTCATTTCTCGAAACTCAGTTGTGCTCGGTGGGAGGGGGGCGGGGATTTCGTTGACGTTTTTAAAATATCCATAACTATTAATTTCACGTTAAATCCTCTTATGATAGTTTCTTGTTCTCCACTGGTGTTATAAAAATATCTTTATTCCTGATGTTTATCACAATTTATTAATCGTTAGGTTAAGCATATGTCTATCACGGGGCATATCCCAATTGAACTTTCGATATCCCTCAAAAAGTATTCTGTTCCATATATATATATATATATATATATATATATATATATATATATATATATATATATATAATATATATATATATATATATATATATGAGTAGCATAATCGGCGGATGAAATCTATTTGTAATTTGTTCTCTAGACTTTACCGCCTTTCACCAGCATACTTGATACATAGCAAGGGTCCTGGAACACAAACCTTGACTAACAAATGAAATGACATTACTAAATCCATTATACTGGTCTACCTATTAAATCAACAATGCACCTCCTGCACAGAAATTTCAGGCAACACCAGTTACTCTACGTACCTAATAATAAGACTTATGAGCAGCACGTTAAGCTCTTCTTCCCGCAGTACCAGTTGTATTTCACTGACATTCTGTTCCTTCCTGAATATGATGTCCCTTACAATCTCATACCTCTACCAGGCCTTGTATCCTGTACTTTCCACTTAATCCTTTCATTCCTCTCAACATTTCCGAATTGTAAACTATTCACAAACCAGCCTTACTCCACTCTTAGCTTTTGATGTTCCCATAAAGAATGACTAAGGACTCAAGTGTGGAGATCTGAATGACATTTTAATCTCGGCATCTCAACCAATTAAATTTCGTGAAACTAATTTGTTTAAAAATCTACGAGGTGAGGTGAAGCCTCTGTTTATCCGATTTCTTAATAACAGGTTATTCAATCAAAGACGAAGAACTCTAAACACGTGAAGGCAACAATGCAAGAAGAAAAAACATCACCAAAATACCAGTCCACACATAACTGTCTTCTGTACCAAACGTATATATATTTTCCGTGGGCCCAGTATCGAGCATAATCTCTGTTCACTGAACTGCTTAGTCGCTAAACAAGAATTGCGCTCCCAAATGCTTATGCTGCGCAAACCACTGAGAATACGAGTCTGGTTATCACCGTGAAGTTAATGAACAAAATTACTTGCATACGGGTGAAAATTATGGATTATGAAAATGCAGCTAAAAAAAAGTAAAGATATGTGCGAAATAACCCTGTAGGTAGCATTCCTTGCCTTACGATAACTGGATTTATATAAAAACGACCTTAGGCGTCTTTACATCCGGTGCTTGGGCTAATAAAGATACTCTTGACACCATCAGTTAACGGGAAGTACAATGGTGAGGTCGTATGAGAGTTTACGGCAATTTTAGGAGAAGCTGAATGACCCTCTCAGAGCCGAGAATGGAGCCATTTCGCTTTGAAGAAAAGATCTGCCATTCTTTGAGATACATAAGTGACAACGTAACTTTTGACAGTAGCACATTATTCTCCCTTTCGACCACAAAATAATTATCGTCATAGCACTCTCGGTAGAGACACTTATTTTATCTAGAGGAGTCATATGATACTTTTAGAGGTGTTGTTCAAAAAGCTTGCACAACCAGGTAAAATATAACACTTTTTCTATTTTTTTAAGGTTAGAATTGTATTTTAGCTGAAATTATTTTTCGGGTTTGTTTAAATACTTAATGACATACATGTTATTATACTGTACTTGATATAGAAAAAAAAATCTCATATCAAACTATTACAAAATTAATGCTCTGTTCAGCGAAGGTGTGAATACAAATTTTGTGCAAGCTAGCAAATTAATAATAATAATAATAATAATAATAATAATAATAATAATAATAATAATAATAATAATAATACGGACAGACTATACATAACACGAAAGGAAGGAGGGAGAGGACTACTAAGTATAGAGGACTGGGTCAACATCGAGAACAGAGCACTGGGGCAATATCTGAAAACCAATGAAGACGAGTGGCTAAAGAGTGCATGGGAAGAAGGCCTAATAAAAGTAGACGAAGACCCAGAAATATACAGAGACAGGAGAAAGACAGACAGAACAGAGGACTGGCACAACAAACCAATGCACTGACAATACATGAGACAGACTAAAGAACTAGCCAGCGATGACAATTGGCAATGGCTACAGAGGGGAGAGCTAAAGAAGGAAACTGAAGGAATGATAACAGCGGCACAAGATCAGGCCCTAAGAACCAGATATGTTCAAAGAACGATAGACGGAAATAACATCTCTCCCATATGTGGGAAGTGCAATACGAAAAATGAAACCATAAACCACATAGCAAGTGAATGCCCGGCACTTGCACAGAACCAGTACAAAAAGAGGCATGATTCAGTAGCAAAAGCCCTCCACCGGAGCCTGTGCAAGAAACATCAGCTACCTTGCAGTAATAAGTGGTACGAGCACCAACCTGAAGGAGTGATAGAAAACGATCAGGCAAAGATCCTCTGGGACTATGGTAATCAGAACGGATAGGGTGATAACGTGGCAAACAGTACCAGACGTGACGTTGATTGACAAAGTCAAGAAGAAAGTATCACTCATTGATGTCGCAATACCATGGGACACCAGAGTTGAAGAGAAAGAGAGGGAAAAAATGGATAAGTATCAAGATATGGAAGTAGAAATAAGAAGGATATGGGATATGCCAGTGGAAATCGTACCCATAATCATAGGAGCACTAGTCACGATCCCAAGATCCCTGAAAAGGAATCTAGAAAAACTAGAGGCTGAAGTAGCTCCAGGAATCATGCAGAAGAGTGTGATCCTAGAAACGGCACACATAGTAAGAAAAGTGATGGACTCCTAAGGAGGCAGGATGCTACCCGGAACCCCACACTATAAATACCACCCAGTCGAATTGGAGGACTGTGATAGAGAGAGAGAGAGAAAAAAAAAATAATAATAATGTTAAGAAATTCACAGTCTCTTGAAAACAAATTGTTAAAAAATATCCACAATTATATATAAAAAATATATTTCTATGTAAAAATAGAACAAAGACTTTCGAACATCTGAACGTTACAGTAATGAGGAACCGTCCAGGTGTACGAAAGTCTTTGTTCTATTTTTACATAGAAATATATTTTTAATATATAATTGTGGATGTTTTTTAACAACAATAATATATTAGCAGACCGTCGCTCAAGCATGCTTTATTAAAAGTAATGTCTACTTATGCAGCGTTACGCTTGTAGAGATTCTTCACTATTTTTCGAATAACGGCTTTTTCCGTGCTACTTAAACAGGGTAGTAGAGCGCCTATGAAGGTCATTTACAAATACAGGGTCAATTTTACAGATAAACTATGATACCATAGCCATCAGAGTCATTCACGGTTCTCTCTCTCTCTCTCTCTCTCTCTCTCTCTCTCTCTCTCTCTCTCTCTTAAAGCGAGCTTACGTCTGGAGATGCCAGACATCCTCTAGGCTGATAAGCTGAGGATGGACTGCTTTTGGTACGGGTGGCGGGGGCGGGGGGTGGGGGGGTGGGGGGTGGTTGATAGAATAAGACAGCCTTGAGCTGGCACTGGCTCTTGCTTCACAGCAGCCCGTAACTGTAAATACAACACCTGTACATTTAAAAGAAAAACCACAAAGTTTTGCCAAAACGCATTTCCGTATGAAAACCTTATTTATATAAAAATTACCAGAAATTATTTCTGATTAGTTTGGCACTGTGCCATCGAGCTATTCTTAATCCTTCATGTATGTACTCATAATGCCCTAATCATTCTAAGATTAATAACCAGAGAAAACATTGCCGAAACAATAATGACAGGTCATATGGGATTTATGTGCAATATTGGATAATTATAACAGTTCTGCTTGCTGATAACATTGGCAAAAGGCATCGTAGATTACGAAATCCAGTCCTTTGTTTCTTTCTTTGCTGCGTTACATCAGTTAAATTTAGGCACAGGCAGGATCCTGGGTACAGGAGGAACTGGAATTGAAGGCTGAAACTTATGATTCATAAATTTCCTGATGTATTTATCGAATAACTGTTTTGGATAGCAACTTTCATGAATGCACTCTTTAAGTCTACGACATTCAACCTCATGGTGAAAAGGAATCCAGTTGCAAGGAAGATCAAAGCCTCTCTGCAATAAAGTTCAATGGCAGTTAATTTTAGGATTTAAAACAAGGAGGTACTGTAAAGATTACAGCCAAGGTTTCTTTGAGGGATGCGAAGATGAAAAACTTAGTTAAAAGACCAGACCTGACCAACATTTTTCATATTCTGTCTGGCTCAAAGAAACCTTGGCTAAAATGAGGCAAGTGTCTGTTATTTTCGTGTTCAACAGTAACCTTAATATGAGGGTGGAAATGATCAGCAAACTTCAAAAGGAAAAAAAGTATCATCCACATAACGTAGTAGTAAACAGGAAGAGGCACTGGTGGACACCGATCAAAGAGGCTTTCCTATAAACTATAAAATATTTTCTGGAACTGGACCCAGAGGACAACCTGCGGCGATCCCGTAAGTCAGTCTGTAAAGGTTTCCATTTAATAAAAAAAAGTTCGCTTCCAGCACAGCCAGTTCTTCTTCTAAATCCTTTCCACGAGAACCTTCATAGATAATATAAAATCCACCAAATTGCTTGCTATAAAGAATTCGCATCGTTTAACTATGACCTACATTGGTAAAGAGAGAAAGAAAATCGGGTGGTTATGTCTTTGGCAAACATGTTCGAGTTAGGCGGGAATGCTTGTTTCCAAGAAAAGAGATTATGATAATTGAACTGGATGTTTGGCTCTTTTGTAACTGGCCGCATTGCAAGAGGTCAGATTAGGACTTAAAGCAACAAACGCTTCCCTTATGAACTTTAGGAAAGACAAATAATACTCCACGAAGCGAACCTGAAGCAAAAATACCAGAACTCAATTATGTTCGTAATTGCAACTATTTTTCTGAAAACGAGTTTTCACTTTCTAACTGAATAACTGAAATTAGAAGTGGATCCCTATTTCATTTTAAGATTTGTGTCGTAGAAATCTAAAGCAACTCATATTTTCCAAAACAAAGTCACTACAACTGCATTTACTACTACGATTCGAGACAACGCCTAAAACAAAGCAATAACTTGAGTTGGGCGTGGACATTGCCTTTGCAGCTACCTAAATTTTGTTTTCATAATTAATCCTTCCTGCCAACGGAATATCGTGAATTATACATCGTACTTAACACTAATTAGAATCAGTCTCAACTGATGTAGATATTATATCAATTTCCATAATCTCTAGGATAAACTATCACCTTCAATGTTCGTGTTTATTAGAATAATATTGACCCGGCTCTGTCTGAAGTAAATAGTATCTTGAACATTAACAGCCAGTTTAAATAAGAAATATAAAATTATTAAGACAAATCTCTCTTGGAATGAAAATAATTATGTTAACTTACAGTAATCGATAAGTTAATCAGCTTCTTGACTTCTTTACAATTGGAAAAAAAAAATGTAAAAAAAAAAATGATAAGTAGCCGCAAGAAATGTGCTAAATATTTAATCATTGGTATATCTGAGTAGTTTCGTTACTGACGGAATTAACGTGGAAAAAAAAGTTGATTCAGGTGAGAAAAGACTACATAACAGTAGATCTGAATCAATAACAAATGTTCTTATAGTATCATTCTGTTTGTCTGTTCGTCTGTTTTTCGGTATACATACAGGCAAATACACATACATTAAGTAACCGAGTATTTTAAGTGAAAATTTTTATTAGAGTATGAACTGAACTACGTGCTATTAGTTAGTAAGCTCAAGTATATATATATATATATATATATATATATATATATATATATATATATTATATATATATAATATATATATATATATATAAAACTAAATATATATATATATATATATATATATATATATATATATATATATATATATATATATAAGATATCTGTGTGTGTATTTCTTATACCGTTATTTGGTATTTAATATGTCTGTTTCCCTCCAAAGTTGTTGTTATTTCCTTGCTTGCTACTGACAAGTCAGCACTCACTGAATCATTGATGAATCTGTCATATCATCGACTACCGTACACTCATTTTATACTATATACATGGTTTCCATTGGCATTCATAACTTTAATTTTATTAACTTTTATTCTGTGTGTGTGTGTGTGTGTGTACTTCTCCTATGTTTAATGAAGCTTTGAACAGATGTAATAATCTTTTAAAGAACTGTTGCCATAGAAAGGAAAAAACAAATGATGCCGTTCCTTATATATTAGCTGTTGCAACTTTAAATTAATTATCTTGAATCATACTGCAATTTGGACATAATACAAATTAAACAGTGCTACCGAGTTTCAACGGATATACAGTAAATACTGCAATTTAACCCTCAATTACACTAACTCCTGAAGTTAAACCTACACTTTCAATTATCGTTGTAATCAAAACATCAAATACATTATCTGTAGTATGTTGTTAGTGTGGCTCTCTCCCAAGAAATGCGTAAATGTTTTGTGAAACAAGTCTAATTCCATCTCCCTTTACAAATGTGTACTAGTGTAATTAGATTGCGTTGATTACGTACCATGCACAGTTACACTTGCAGGTAAGGATCAGAATAAAAGTTAATAAAATTAAAGTTATGAATGCCAATGGAAACCATGTATATAGTATAAAATGAGTGTACGGTAGTCGATGATATGACAGATTCATCAATGATTCAGTGAGTGCTGACTTGTCAGTAGCAAGCAAGGAAATAACAACAACTTTGGAGGGAACAGACATATTAAATACCAAATAACGGTATAAGAATACACACACACACGATATATATATATATATATATATATATATATATATATATATATATATATATATATATATATATATATATATATATATATATTAGTTTTAGCATGTGTCAACGAAGCATAATGATATCGACTGCAGTTCAGTATACCAGGCGATTGGATATTTGTGGATTGGATGATACCGAATTCATTCTAACTATTCAGTCATCTAAAAGAATAAGTAAAGCATACCTAAGATTTCGTGAATAACAGAATACGAACGAAAATCAATCGACAGTAAAAGAGTTGGATAGGTTTCGGAACATTTTTCTTTATAATGCAAAAGGGAAAGTTCAATCTCCGTGAGACGGACGACTACTTTTGTATATTTATTTTGCTTAATTGATTATTAAATAACTGATGGCATTTGGTCCACAAAAATAAGAATGATGAACCTTTCCTTCCCAACGTACCAGTTTAGTTAGTATAATGTAACAAAGCTTGTTCATGGATAGAAAGTATTTTTGAAAGAAAGAATTTCCCATAAAGCCGTAGGCGTCACTCTTGATTTTAAATTTACTTAAGAGAAATATACCTGGTCTCGATCTTCTTCAATGTCACAAGAAATCGGTATATTGAGAAGTTTTTAAGTTTTTTAGAGACTGTTTTATTCAGCCATATTTTGAAATTGCCTCTTTGTTTGGTCTTCGGCAGCCGAACTGCACCTTAAATTTTAGGGCAAATTACTTTGTTTCTATTATATTCTTTAGCTCTGATTATACCTTCTACCACGTTTTACCAAACATAAAGTTAGACACAACAGTTGTGTGTTTCCTTTCCGTGAGGTTCAATACCTTGACTTCTTATTTCTGCAGTAAACGAATGGAAGAAGATCAGTTCCAACTGGGTATAAACGCCTTTTTCTCTGAACGAATTATTATGAATCTTACTTCAAAGTTTATTTTTTATTTATTTCATTCATTCTACTTTACATCAATCCTATTTGGGTCTATCACTCGGGGAACATTCTATGCTCCATTTGTTTCAGAACTAACCGAAATCGCGACTGATAATTAACAACTTTCATGTGGAAATAACATTGTTATTAGTGACACTATCACTACATTTTTTTTTAAAAGTGAGACTAATTTTATCTAAATTATGGCTATGTAGCAGTTTTTATGAAAGACTAATTAGTTTTCAGGTATCTCCAAAAGATGGACGGGTATAGCTTTATCTGTTTTTCCCTCAAATTCACCCATCTATGTACTAAAATTTGTTATATCTCGTAGATATGATATAAAACCATAGATATTATTTATATTTTTACATTGTGTTGTTTTACAAAGTTTTATGGTAATAAGAAAAAAAATTGCCTGAAAACCTCCCTGCAAACTTCTGTCTTTTTCAACAAGAGATTAAACAATTTTGTTTCTGTAAATAAACATCGTTAACATTAATAAATTTGTAATGGAATGTTTATATAATGCCAATAACCTGTGATTGATAATTAATGATGATTATAGTGGTTAATGCAAAAAAAAAACATTCATAATCAATATTGGTCACACATAGTTCATTGTAGACCTAACAAACCTGAGAATAATGATTAACGAGAACGGCAGTGACCATTAATGAAAGAAAAAATCGACAAAAACCATCTGCCACAATTCATGAACGAAAAAAAGGACCACGTTAACAATAATCCTACTAAAATCGTGGATAATGATTAATGAGAAAGGTAATGGCGATTAATGCATAAAAATAGTCATTAATGGATGAAAGGCAGGAAACAATGAATAATAACAATAGTTTTACTAACAAAATTTAAATTTTTATCTTGTTTGTTGTTTCTGTTGAGTAATAAAAATCCACAGCCATCCAGGTCCACTTTGCACGGTCTATGACACACCTAGTCGTCGTCGTCGTCACAGAGTTTGGCAGTCTTCAGGCCACTGGCATGTGTGTCTTGTTCTCCTTCGAGGCGACAGACATCTGTTCAGGCCGCCTACTTTCTAGATGGTGTCGCGGCACTCTCCTTCACAGGGCACATTCAGGTATTATGAAAGCAGACTGGAAATCTTGATATAATATTTTACCTTCACTTTTTAATCAAAATATATACTCTGTAAAGAACCCTGATACTGGGGTAAGACTTCAAATATTGCCGGTTCAAGGTATGTTCATGGACGTGATGGCTGGACCATTGTCAGAAGAATGGTTTCCTGGACGACCTGTTTTCCCCTGATACTGGAACTCTTGTTTCCTCAGGTCCATTGCTGTTTTCTCCCCTCAGGAAACTTTTCTATAGCAGCTTGGGTCCTCATAGCAGATATTTCATGAACTGAGAGGAAGGTAGCATGGCGGATTGTTATTTCTTTGCTCTTGAAGGCTACGAGTAGTTCAGTGTCCACGTCTTCTTGCTTTCTCAGATTGATTCCTCTTGATGGATTCCCTGTAATAATTTCTTGGGAGTTTGCTGCCGGCAAGTTGTAGTCCCCTATTGATCAGCATGTCTTGAAAATTACATTCATCACCTCATCCTCTATTTTGAAATAACACACGTTCTCATAGATGCAAGAGGACCGACCTTTTGGCAAAAACATTTTTTTTTTTTTGGTATGAGTCTGCTTTAGAAAGATTTTGTAGGACAATCCAAGTTATTTTTCTTTCAACGAAATTAGCAGCTGGCAATGACGTTGACCTCAAAAACTGGAAGGTGGCACAGTTGCCCACATGTATGGGAGCTGCCAGTGATGCAAGTGTATGGATCAGCACAATCTATATTATTATCACAGTTATAGGGGCGCACCGATTCGTCAGTATTGAAATCGTTTCTCTCTCTCTTTGCACGCTACTATCCTTCCCTTTACCTTTTCTTTTTTCCATTCTCTACAATATCACTGCTTTCCGCTTTACCCGCATATTTTTTGAGACTATCTTGCTCAAGAACAATACTATCACCAAGATCTGTTCCTGGAAAGGTCTCAAAATCATCACTCACGCCAAAGTTTGATCACGCAACATCATCCAGAATTGCTGTAGTACCTTGTTAACAGAAGACAACGACACACTATATACTTCCCTTGTGACTTTTTTTTTTATTTTAAATCGGCCACATCACGCACTTCCATTCGAACAACCTTGTTTAAACACACTCGATGTACTATTGTCTTTCGATGTTTGAAAATGCCATCGATAATAGGGAATAAAGTAGTTTCCTTTGAAGCATTCCGATCGCTGTTCGTTGACTTCCATAAGCCAAAAAACAAAAGCTGTGATTGGCAATGGCAGGCCCACGGCTCAGCACACACGTTTCTCAGTAATTCCTTAATTAAAACAGCTCTCGTCCTCTCGACCATCCAACTGTCTTTAGTTGAAGGCTCCTTCACTGTAATCGTTACGTTTCCTAACTTTTTAGTTCAGATGAAACCAAAGGTAGTCTGAAAATATGTTTTCCTTAGCACCATTATATAGAAGGGTCATTAACTTAGCCTTATGAATGATGCCAATGCACGGAATCAAATCTAATTCCTTGTGAAGCAGTTGATGTCCTAGTGTATTCATATCAGTATTTAATATATAGGTTTTAATGTTACATTTAAAATTACATTTTTCTCGTATTTGAAATAATTAAGAGTTAAATAAAAACATTTATAATTGAGAGATATCTGAATTTCAATCCTAATTATAGTAATGGTTTGAAAAAAATATGTCAAGGTTCTTTGGTAGTATTCCAATTCTCAATAATGTAGATCATTTCCATTTTCAGTGCATATTAGGTGTTCTATTGTAGCTAAGTAATCCACGATACATTAGCAATTGAGATGAAAGGGACCACCTTAGGAATGTTGGTGACAATTTGCAATACACTAAGCCTTCTCTGCCTACAAACAGCCGCGCCAGAAGGGTTATTCTTTTAATCCATCACCTTCTTGTCCTAGCGTATATAGTAAGTTATAATTACGCAATATAGCCTTGCATTGTGGGCCACGAAAATTGGATGTCCTTACTGAGTAGTACTTTATCTAAAGATCTTAGTACGTGACCGATTGTCATCACTTCATTTATTGTGAATATAAGGTTCTACGTAATATTCTTCTGAAAGCATGTAAGTAGCTTATTTTGATTAAATACTGAGTAATTATACCGTTATTTCTAACGTTACCCATATAATTTTGCAGTTATAGCACAGAAATTTAAAAAACAAAGGGTCACTTGTCCTCACGACAATCATACACAGAAAAAAAAGACTAAATTAAATTGTAACTCCCGGTAATCGCACACAATTTTCCCCAAATGTTCGTCGCAATATAATTATTATCTCTCTCTCTCTCTCTCTCTCTCTCTCTCTCTCTCTCATCTCTCCCTCTCTCTCTCTCTCTCTCTTCTCACGTCGTTCGGTTCTCTCTCCCTTGAAGCTAACT
>NC_087210.1:23747030-23757030 GCF_015104395.2 Macrobrachium nipponense
CGAATGGATTTTTTCATGAATGCTTAGTGAGACACTATACATATATATACATTATAGATACATATATGGGTATCTATATATTATACATGCATATATTTATATATATATATATATATATATATATTATATATATATATATAAATATATGCATGTATAATATATAGATACCCTTATATGTATCTATTATATATATATATATATATATGTGTGTGTGTGTGTGTGTGTGTGTGGTGTGTGCGCGCGCGCGTGTATATATATATATACATATATATATATATATATATATATATATATATATATATATATATATATATATATATATATATCGACAATGTCCTTTAATATCTAATTCGCTCTACCTCGGAATTAATATATTTTCATATATGCTTAACGAAGGGGAATTTTTTTCTCGATAATAGGCTTGCCTGGATCGGGGCGCGATCCCAGGATGAATTTTTTTCTCGATAATAGACTTGCCTGGATCGGGGCGCGATCCAGGCAAGCCTATTATCGAGAAAAAAATTCCCCTTCGGTTAAGCATATATGAAAATATATTAATTCCGAGGTAGAGCGAATTAGATATTAAAGGACATTGTAGCTCGATATATGTATATGAATCACGGAAAAGTGATATGACTTATATATATATTATATATATATATATATATATATATATATATATATATATATATATATATATATATATATATATATATATATATATATATATATATATGTAAAACTGTTTTTAATAATAGTGCTCCAAATCTAACAAAAGAAACAAACGGAGAAAGAGATAAGAGAGAGCGAAAAAAAATTAATCTGGAAAAAACTCGGGGAAACGCTTATCACGTTCCCAAAAGGAAACAAAAGCTAATGGCTTCTATCTTCCTTGTTATCATCCTCATAATTGCTTGTGAGAAAGGTAGTTAGTTAGCTTCAAGGGGAGAGACCGAACGACGTGAAGAGAGAGAGAGAGAGAGAGAGAGAGAGAGAGAGAGAGAGAGAGAGAATAATTATTAGGTGAGAACATTTCACAAATGCTTCAGCAATTCCGAGAGTGCCAAGCCCTAAGGAATGTCATTCATCGTATCCTCTGAAGAGAGAGGAAAACTGAAAAGTAGAAATGTACCCGGGGGTTTCTGTAGACATTTTACCCGTCGGTATTTCATCAAATTTAGTAACATTTTACAGGACAGACGGATATGTCTTGAAACCCCAGGTTTAGAGGTGAACTCTTTTCATATTTGGGGAATATTGTACGCGATTATTGGGAGTTACAATTTTATTTAGTCTTTTTTTTCTGTGTATGGTTGTTTTTTAAATTTCTGTGCTATAACTGCGAAATTATATGGGTAACGTTAGAAATAACGGTATAATTACTCAGTATTTAATCAAAATAAGCTACTTACATGCTTTCAGAAGAATATTACGTAGAACCTTATATTCACAATTAATGAAGTGATGACAATCGGTCACGTACTAAGATCTTTAGATAAAGTACTACTCAGTGAGGGCATCCAATTTTCGTGGCCCACAATGCAAGGCTATATTGCGTAATTATAAATTACTATATACGCTAGGACAAGAAGGTGATGGATTAAAAGAATAAATCTTCTGGCACGGCTGTTTGTAGGCAGAGAATGTTTAGTGTAATGGAAATTGTCACCAACATTCCCTTTCATCTCAATTGCTAATGTATCATGCATTACTTAGCTACAATAGAATACCTAATATGCTCTGAAAATGGAAATGATCTACATTATTGAGAACTGGAATACTACCAAAGAACTTTGACATATTGATTTCAAACCATTACTATAATTAGGATTGAAATTCAGATATCTCTCAATTATATATGTATTTATTTAACTCTTAATTATTTCAAATACGAGAAAAATGTAATTTTTCTTGTGTGATATAACATTACAGACTATATATTAAATACTGATATGAATACACTAGGACATCAACTGCTTCACAAGGAGTTAGATTTGATTCCGTGCATTGGCATCATTCATGAGGCTAAGTTAATGACCCTTCTATATAATGGTGCTAAGGAATCATACAAGAGAAGGCCATGACATCGGGGTTGAAGGAAAACATATTTTCAGACTACCTTTGGTTTCATTTAAACTAAAATGTTAGGAAACGGAACGATAACAGTGAAGAAGCCTTCAACTAGAAGACAGTTGGATGGTCGAGAGGACGAGAGCTGTTTTGATTAAAGGAATTACTGAGAAACGTGTGTGCTGAGCCGTGGGCCTGCCATTGCCAATCACAGCTTTTGTTTTTTGGCTTATGGAAGTCGACGAACAGCGATCGGAATGCTTCAAAGGAAACTACTTTATTCGCTATTATCGTTGGTATTTTCAAAAATCGACAGACAATAGTACATCGAGTGTGTTTAAACAAGGTTGTTCGAATGGAAGTGCGTGATGTGGCCGATTTAAAACAAAAAAAAGTCAAAGGGAAGTATATAGTGTGTCGTTGTCTTCTGTTATCAAGGTACTACAGCAATTCTAGATGATGTTTCGTTATCGAAGTTTGCTGTGAGTAATGATTTTCAGACCTTTCCAGGAACAGATCTTGGTGATAGTGTTGTTCATGAGCAAGATAGTCTAAAAAAATATGCGGGTAAAGCGGAAAGCAGTGATATTATAGAGTATGGAAAAAAGAAAAGGTAAAGGGAAGGATAGTAGCGTGCAAAGAGAGAGAGAAACAATTTCAATACTCTTATGATTGTTGCAAGAGGAATCAATCTGAGAAAGCAAGAAGACGTGGACACTGAACTACTCGTAGCCTTCAAGAGCAAGGAAATAACAATCCGCGATGCTACCTTCCTCTCAGTTCATGAAATATCTGCTATGAGGACCCAAGCTGCTATAGAAAAGTTTCCTGAGGGAAGAAAACAACAAAGGACCCGAGGAAACAAGAGCTCCAGTATCAGGGGAAAACAGGTCGTCCGGGAAACCATTCTTCTGACAATGGTCCAGCCATCACGTCCATGAACACACCTTGAACCGGCAATATTTGAAGTCTTACCCCAGTATCAGGGTTCTTTACAGAGTATATATTCTAATTAAAAAGTGAAGGTAAAATATTATATCAAGATTTTCAGTCTGCTTTCATAATACTTGTATGTGCCTCGTGAAGGAGAGTGCCGCGACACCATCTAGAAAGTAGGCGGCCGGAACAGATGTCTGTCGCCTCGAAGGAGAACAAGACACACATGCCAGTGGCCTGAAGACTGCCAAACTCTGTGACGACGACGACGACTAGGTGTGTCATAGACCATGCAAAGTGGACCTGGATGGGCTGTGGATTGTTATTACTCAACAGAAACAACAAACAAGACAAGAATTTAAATTTTGTGAGTAAAACTATTGTTATTATTCATTGTTTCCTGCCTTTCATCCATTAATGACTATTTTTATGCATTAATCGCCATTACCTTTCTCAATAATCATTATCCACGAGTTTAGTTAGATTATTGTTAACGTAGTCCTTTCCTTCGTTCATGAATTGTGACAGATGGTTTTTGTCGATTTTTTTCTTTCATTAATGATCACTGCTATTCTCGTTAATCATTATTCTCAGGTTTGTTAGGTCTACAATGAACTATGTGTGACCATAATTGATTATGAATGTTTTTTTTTTGCATTAACCACTATAATCTTCATCATTAATTATCAATCACAGGTTATTGGCATTATAAACAATCCATTACAAATTTATTAATGTTAACGATGATTATTTACAGTAACAAAATTGTTTAATCTCTTGTTGAAAAAGACAGAAGTTTGCAGGGAGGTTTTCAGGAATTTTTTTTTCTTATTACCATACAACTTTGTAAAACAACACAAGGTAAAGATATGAATAATATCTATAGGTTTTATATCATATCGACGAGATAAAACAAACTTTAGTACATAGATGGGTGAATTTGAGGGAAAAACAGACAAAGCTATACCCGTCCATCTTTTGCAAATATCTGAAAACTAATTAGTCTTTCATAAAAACTGCTACATATCCATAATTTAGATAAAATTAGTATCATTTTTAAAAAATGAATGTAGTGATAGTGTCACTAATAACAATGTTATTTCCACATGAAAGTTGTTAATTATCAGTCGCGATTTCGGTTAGTTCTGAAACAAATGGCGCATAAAATGTTCCCCGAGTGATAGACTCAGATAGAATTGATGTAAAGTAGAATGAATAAAATAAATAACAAATAAACATTGAAGTGAGATTCATATTAGATCGTTCAGAGAAAAAGGCGTTTATACCCAGTTGGAACTGATCTGCTGCAATTCGTTCACTGCAGAAATAAGAAGTCAAGGTATTGAACCTCACGGAAAAGAAACGCACAACTGTTGTGTCTAACTTTATGTTTAGTAAAACGTGGTAGAAGGTATAATCAGAGCTAAAGAATATAATAGAAAGAAAGTAATTTGCCCTAAAATTTAAGGTGCAGTTCGGCTGCCGAAGACCAAACAAAGAGGAAATTTCAAAATATGGCTAAATAAAAGTCTCTAAAAAACTTAAAAACTTCTCAATATACCGATTTCTTGTGACATTGAAGAAGATAGAGACCAGGTATGTTTTTCTTAAGTAAATTGGAAATCAAGAGTGACGCCTACAGTTGTAAACTAATAGCTTTACGGGAAATTCTTTCTTTCAAAAATACTTTCAATCCTTGAGCAAGCTTTGTTACATTATACTTACTTAAACTGGTAAGTTAGGAAGGAAAGGTTCATCATTCTTATTTTTGTGGACAAATGCCATCAGTTATTTAATAATCAATTAAGTAAAATAAATATACAAAAGTAGTCGTCCGTCTCACGGAGATTGAACTTTCCCTTTTGCATTATAAAGAAAAATGTTCCGAAACCTATCCAACTTTTACTGTCGATTGATTTTCCTTCGTATACTTTTATTCACGAAATCTTAGGTATGCTTTACTTATTCTTTTAGATGACTGAATAGTTAGAATGAATTCGGTATCATCCAATCCACAAATATCCAATCGCCTGGTATACTGAACAGCAGTCGATATCATCATGCTTCGTTGACACATGCTAAAACTAATATATATATATATATATATATATATATATATATATATATATATATATATATATATATATATATATATATATTTGTGTGTGTGTGTGTGTGTGTGTGTATGTGTGTGTATTCTTATACCGTTATTTGGTATTTAATATGTCTGTTCCCTCCAAAGTTGTTGTTATTCCTTCAGTAACAAGAAGCTTGTTACTGACAAGTCGGCACTCACTGAATCATTGATAATTCTGTCATATCATCGACTACCGTACACTCATTTTATCTATATACATGGTTTCCATTGTCATTCATAACTTTAATTTTATTAACTTTTATTCTGATCCTTAGCTGCAAGTGTAACTGTGCATGGTACGTAATCAACGCAATCTAATTACGCTAGTACGCATTTTGTAAAAGGAGATGGAATTAGACTTGTTTAACAAAACATTTACGCATTTCATGGGACAGAGCTACACTAACAACATACTACAGATAATGTATTTGATGTTCTGATTACAACGATAATTGAAAGTGTAGGTTTAACTCCAGGAGTTAGTGTAATTGAGGGTAAAATTGCAGTATTACTGTATACCCGTTGAAACTCGGTAGCACTGTTTAATTTGTATTATGTCCAAATTGCAGTATGATTTATGATAATTAATTTAAAGTTGCAACAGCTAATATATATGGAACGGCAACATTTGTTTTTTCCTGTCTATGGCAACAGTTCTTTAAATGATGATTACATCTGTTCAAAGCTTCATTAAACATAGGAAAAGGGTGAGAGAGTATATACATAAGACATACAAGTACACACCACACACACACACACACACACACACATATATAATATATAATATATATATATATATATATATATATATATATATATATATATATATATATATATATATATATATATTAGCTTACTAACTAATAGCATGCAGTTCAGTTCAAACTCTAATAAAAATTTTCATTTAAAATACTCGGTTACTTAATGTATGTGTATTTGCCTGTATGTATACCGAAAGACAGACATACAGACAAACAAAATGATACTATCAGAACATTTGTTATTGATTCAGATCTACTGTTATGTAGCCTTTTCTCACCTGAAACAACTTTTTTGTCCACGCTAATTTCGTCAGTAACGAAACTACTCAGATATACCCATGATTAAATATTTAGCACATTTCTTGCAACTACTTATCATTTTTTCTTTTTTTTTTTACATTTTATTTCTTCCAATTGTAAAGAAAGATCGCAAATAAGTCAAGAAACTGATTAACGTGTCAATTATTGTAAGTTAACATAATTCTTTTCATTCCAAGTTCGTAAATGAAGGTTGCTTGAGCTATAGGGAGAGATTTGTCTTAATAATTTTATATTTCTTATTTAGACTGGCTGTTAATGTTCAAGATACTATTTACTTCAGACAGAGCCGGGTCAATATTATTCTAATAAACACGAACATTGAAGGTGATAGTTTATCCTAGAGATTATGGAAATTGATATGATATCTACATCAGTTGAGACTGATTCTATTAGTGTTAAGTACGATGTATAATTCACGATATTCCGTTGGCAGGAAGGATTAATTTGGAAAACAAAATTTAGGTAGCCGCAAAGGCAATGTCCACGCCTAACTCAAGTTATTGCTTGGTTTTAGGCGTTGTCTCGAATCGTAGTAGTAAATGCAGTTGTAGTGACTTTGTTTTGGAAAATATGAGTTGCTTCAGATTTCTACGACACAAATCTTAAAATGAAATAGGATATACTTCTAATTTCAGTTAGTCGGTCTTATGTTTACGGCTGAGTTAGAAAGTGAAAACTCGTTTTAAGAAAAATAGTTGCAATTACGAACATAATTGAGTTCTGGTTTTTTGCTTCAGGTTCTCTTCGTGGAGTATTATTTGGCTTACCTAAAGTTCATAAGGGAAGCGTTTGTTGCTCTAAGTCCTAATCTGACCTCTTGCAATGCGGCCAGTTACAAAAGAGCCCAATATCCAGTTCCATTATCGTAACCTCTTTTCTTGGAAACAAGCATTCCCGCCTAACTCGAACATGTTTGCCAAAGACATAACCACCCGATTTTCTTTCTCTCTTTACCAATGTAGGTCATAGGCAACGATGCGAATTCTGGTGGATTTGGTTTTATCTATGAAGGTTCTCGTGGAAAGGATTTAGAAGGAGAAGAACTGGCTGTGCTGGAATCGAACTTTTTTTTATTAAATGGAAACCTTTACAGACTGACTTACGGGATCGCCGCAGGTTGTCCTCTGTGTCCAGTTGCAGAAAATATTTCTGTGGCGTTTATAGGAAAGCCTCTTTGATCGGTGTCCACCAATGCCTCTTCCTGTTTACTACTACGTTATGTGGATGATACTTTTGTTCCTTTTTGAGTTTGCTGATCATTTCCACCCTCATATTAAGGTTTCTGCTGAACACGAAAATAACAGACACTTGCCCCATTTTAGCCAAGGTTTCTTTGAGCCATACAGAATATGAAAAATGTTGGTCAGGTCTGGTTTTTTATGGCTGTAATCTTTACAGTACCTCCTAGTTTTAAATCCTAAAATTAACAGCCATTGAACTTTATTGCAGAGAGGCTTTGATCTTCCTTGCAACTGGATTCCTTTTCACCATGAGGTTGAATGTCTTGGACTAAGAGTGCATTCTGAGTGCATTCATGAAAGTTGCTATCCAAAACAGTTATTCGATAAATACATCAGGAAATTTATGAATCATAAGTTTCAGACTTCAATTCCAGTTCCTCCTGTGCCCAGGATCCAGCTTGTGCCTAAATTTAACTGAGGTAACGCAGTAAAGAAAGAAACAAAGGACTGGATTTCGTAATCTACGATGCCTTTTGCCAATTTTATCAGCAAGCAGTCCTGTTATAATTACCCAATATTGCACATAATTCATAGATGACCTGTCATTATTGTTTCGGCAATGGGAATCAATAAATGTTGTTTTCTCTGGTTATTAATCTTAGAATAATTAGGGCATTATGAGTACATACATGAAGGATTAAAAATAGCTCAATTGCACAGTGCCAAAATAATTAGAAAGAATTTCTGATAATTTTTATATAAATTAGGTGTTCGTACGGAAATGTGTTTTGGCAAATCATTGTGGTTTTTCTTTCACATGTACAGGTGTTAAATTTACAGTTACGGGCTGCTGTGAAGCAAGAGCCAGTGCCAGCGTAAGGCTGGCTTATTCTATCAACACCACGCCCCCCCACCCCCGCCACCCACACCAAAAGCAGTCCATCCTCAGCTTATCAACCTAGAGGATGTCTGGCATCTCCAGGCGTAAGCTCGCTTTAAGAAAGAGAGAGAGAGAGAGAGAGAGAGAGAGAGAGAGAGAGAGAGAGAGAGAGAGAGAATCGTGAATGACTCTGATGGCTATGATATCATAGTTTATCTGCAAAATTGAAATATATACACCGATCTTGACCCTGTATTTGATAATGACCTCCATGGGCGCTCTACTAGCCTGTTTAAGTAGCACGGAAGAAACCGTTATTCGAAAAATAGAGAAGAATCTCTACAAGCGTAACGCTGCTGAAGTAGCCATTACTTTTAATAAAGTATGCTTGAGAGACGGTCTGCTTCCTAAGTACATTATTATTATTATTATTATTATTATTATTATTATTATTATTATTATTATTATTATTATTATTATTATTATTATTATTATTATTATTATTATTTTTATTATTATTTTATTATTATTATTATTATTATTATTATTATTAATTTGCTACCTTGAACAAAACTTGGATTCACATCTTCGCTGAACAGATCATTAAATTTGTAACAGTTTGATATGTGATTTTCTTTTCTATATCAAGTACAGTATAATATGTATGTCATTAAGTATTTAAACAAACCCGAAAAATAATTTCAGCTATAATACAATTCTAACCTTTTTAGAATAAAAAGTGTCATATTTTATCTGGCTGTGCAAGCTCTTAGAATTGAGCAACACCTCTAAAAGTATCATATGACCCCTCTAGATAAAATAAGTGTCTCTACCGAGAGTGTTACGACGATATTTTGTGGTCGAAAGCGAGAATAAGGTGCTACTGTCAAAAGTTATGTTGTCACTTACGTATCTCAAAGAATGGGAGAGCTTTTCTTCAAAGCGAAATGGCTCCATTCTCGGCTCCATTCTCGGCTCTGAGAGGGTCATTCAGCTTCTCCTAAAATTGCCGTAAACTCTCATACGACCTCATCAATGTACTTCCCGTTAACTGATGGTGTCAAGAGTATCTCTATTGGCCCAAGCACCGGATGCAAAGGTGCCTAAGGTCGTTTTTATATAAATCCAGTTATTGTAACGTAAAGAATGCTTCCTACAGGCTTATTTCGCACATATCTTTACTTTTGTTTCGCTGCATTTTCATAATCCATCATTTTCATCCATATGAAAGTAGTTAAGTTCATTAACTGCACGGTGATAACCACACTCGTATTCTCAGTGGTTTGTGCAGCATAAGCATTTGGGAGCGCAATTTTTGTTTAGCGACTAAGCAATTCAGTGAACAGAGATTATGCTCGGTAATGGCCCCCCGGAAAATATTTGGTACAGGAGACAGTTATGCGCGGGCTGGTATTTTAGTAGATGCTTTTTCCTCTTGCACTGTTACCGGTGAACCATGCCTTCACTTGTTTAAGAGTTCATAGTCTTTAATTGAAACCTGCTATTAAAAAATCGGAGAAACAGAGGCTTCACCTCACCTCGTAGATTTTTAAACAAAATAGTTTCACGAAATTTAATTCGTTGAGATGCCGAAATTAAAGTCATTCAAATCTACACACTCAATTCTTAGTCCTTTTTTATGGGAACATCAAAAGCTAAGAATGTAGTAAGGCATTTTGTGAATAGTTTACAATTCGGAGATGTTGGAGGAATG
>NC_087210.1:23762030-23772030 GCF_015104395.2 Macrobrachium nipponense
TACAGATGAGATTAGTATTGTGGAAGCCAAGTTCAAAATCCAAATGAAAGCTTTCCCATAGATAACATAGAATGTATGCTAAAAAACTATGGCCTTGGGACTAGCGACGTAGGCTAAATATCTTCCAACAACTGTATTGCAAACAGATAGTTCACTTTAACCATATCGATAAGTAGCCTGAGGAGCATGTAAAGCTTATCGATGGTTTATTTTTCACCGTTAAACAGAATTAGTAATTTTCTCTCTAACAAGAGGAAGGCAAACGAAATCTTACCACGCCTCCTCCCAAGTTCTGCAGTCATTTGTAATTTTGCCCCACTGGAAGGCAGTTCCACTTTTATTAAGTATAATATACATTCTTGCAAAACGAACATTTTGTCACTTACAAAGAACCACCTAAACCAGTGTACTCTACACCTGAATCTCCCTTCAGTAAGGTTTACTACATTTGAATATGTAGTAATTGTCATTGTCATCTCCACACTTGGTAGCGAGGTGAAGAACATTGATTGTTGCTGTCATGCAGGAACACACGAACGCAAAAGGAAATATCACGATCTTTAGCAGGATTATGAGCACTCTAGTCTTCAAGAACCGTAAAGGATCTCTACGATGTAATAATTACAACTGTAATTGTTAAATAAGACAACTGCGGTAGTTTTCATTATATACTTTGATGATGCGTCGTCTCTGTTTGGAACAAAATATATATATATTTTTTTTTGAGTGAGATCGGAAGTTCAATTGAGGTATAACCAGTGATGCACATTATATAATATGTATATATATATATAGATATATATATATATATATATATATATATATATGTATATATATATATATATATATATATATATATATATATATATATATATATGTGTGTTGTGTGTGTGTGTGTGTGTGTGTATGTATGTATGCATATATATATATATATATATATATATATATATATATATATATATATATATATATATATATATATATATATATATATATATACACACTTACGACTCGTAAGCAAAACTAAGTATGGCAAGATCATTTGTGTAGTAAATGTGGTGTACCATAAACATGAAATAAGGTGAAGAAAGCAGTCTCAAGTATGAGTTCCTTTGCGGGTATGTCAGACCTTGTCACCAGCTGTGGGTTAAGTTCCAGGTTGGGGAAATTTTATTTTTTAATTATAAACGTATTCTTTTTCGACCATCTGTCTTTCCACCTTCTGTAAAAATGATTTCCAAGTGCAACTGCCGGGTTTTCCTCTTGTTACACCTTAAGACCTTCCTACTATCGATTTCGCTTTCAGCGCTGAATGAGATGATAGATCCTAGCGCTTGGCCTTTGGCTTAAATTCTATATTCTGTCTCCGGTAGGGTGGTAGGGCCGTCAATGCACCTCATGCAGCACAATGTTGGCATTACTTAAGGTTCTTTGCAGCATCCCTTCGGCCCCTAGCTCCAACTGCTTTCATTCCTTTTGCTGTACCTCTTTTCATATCATCTTTCTTGCATCTTACTTTAAGCCCTTTCCTAAAAATTGATTCATAGTGAAACTTCAAGGCTTTCCTCCTGTTACACCTTTCAAACCTTTTCACTTGTCAATGTCTGTTTCACCGCTGAATGGCCTTATTTGCCCCAGTAATTGGCATTATGCCTGAAACTCATAAAGAAATCAAATCTATTGTACGGTATTCTGTTGTATATTCTATATTCTGAATAAGGTCCTTGCATTTCTTGTCCTGTTATAGAAGTGGGAGTTTTAGGGATGGTGGTGAACGACTGATAATGAGAAAAACTAGAGGAAATTTTGACAGAAAATGAAATCCTACACACAATTATCAAGAACTTGATACAGGCTACGAAAGAAATTGTGAAAATTCAAATGAATTATAAAACGATATTCAGCCGTGTAATTCAAATGAATTCTTCTCGAAGAAAATAAGCAGTAATCATAAGAAATAAATTCCAACACTAGTAATGATTAAAATAAGGAAATGTTCCAAATAGAGCGTCCCCTTTCATTCGTTTTTTTTTTTATTGGTTCAGTTTCCATACAAAAGAAGGTCTTCTCCAAGAATACTGTTGCAGAATTGCTTGTGTAAGAAAGAAATAATACTATAGATAAAACAAAGTTTTTAATTGTCAACGCATACAAACCTCCCCATTAACGTGACGACAAATTACAGACACCATTCATAAACACCTTATGCTTATCCATCCATCGATATTTTCTATTATAGGTAACACGCAAGCAATAGTAATCATTTCCGGCTAAAATTGAAGTTTTGTGCTCACGGTAATTGCGATTGGGGTTGTGTTGTTCGAATAGCATCAGAAATGTATTGCTGGTGCTTGAAGACCTGGATACCACGGGAATAAGGGAAATGATGGTGACTTTGTTAAATATGACACAAAAATGGGATATTCAGTATTTAAATCCTCAACTAAAAGATAAGTGTATCATCCAGAATAAGTTAAATGCCTGAAACTTACAGTAGTTATACTTGAAAAGCGATTCAGTTGTTGCTTTATCAGGCAGGCGCACAATATATTGATAGATGTCAGCTAAAATGATGAATATCATCATCAAATGTAATTATCGTATCACAGTGTTAGTTATATTAGTATTATTGCATGCTGAATGTAACATAATTTAACTAATGCAAACTACATTATCACTATTCCGACTACAGTGAAACATAGACAAATTACATATCGAATGTTAAGACTTAACTTTCGTATCTGTTTAAAAAAACATAAATAATTGATCTTTAGATAAAAAAGGCTATAGTTCAGTTAAGTATTTTAATGATATTTGTTCGTGATGTATGTATTCATGCCATTGAACAACACATATTTAAATTTTTCGTTATCGCAAGCAACACTATTACTGAATTTCTTGAGTTACTTTTGATATTTGTTTGGCTATTCACATATATTTCACTCTATGCGTTTCTGTTGTAGATTCATTTGCCAGTAATTCTATTATCACTTAAGGTTCAGTGATTTTCTCGTTTCGTAAATCTTTTTTGGGTCTTAAGATGAAGGCCGGAATGATATTCCAAAAATTAAAAGAGGAGCTGATGAAAACGTATTAGCGAACAGAAAAGCGGCACGGAATAAATGCAAAATTGAAAATAAACCAACTCATTTACCGTACTGAGTATCACGAAATTAAAACACAATCCGCCACTCTAGTTTATGCCTATGTAGATGAAGAAGTAAAGTGTGAATATTATATCTTTGGCCTATGAAATAAGACGTTATTATTTTCAAAACTGGCCTGATGCTAAGCTACAAATACTCCGATAGTTTTGTAAAATATATATGTCGATGCTTACACCTAGATATAGTATATTGTTTCAATCTGTCCTCAAGTGGATTCTATTTTATATGGAAAGCACCCTTCTAATTAGCGTGTTTTGTTAATGGTTATACAAAAGAGAAGGTTTGCCAAGTGGTTACTAAATACAGTGCAAAAATTGTAAAGAAAAGTATGTCAGGGAAATGGGATCCATTTCGTCAAGATTTATGAAGCACAACCACACGGTATTGGTTGTTTGTTTAACAAGAATATAGAATCTGCTCCAGAAGTAAACCGAATGATACGGATCTACCCGGAGGCCCCTAATAACAGTGATTACAGGAAAGGGGTAACCACTTATATTCTCGATAGAGTCGTTATATTCATGCTGCATAACTCATAATACTAACTTTAATTACATCGTTTCCATTTACAATTAGTGATTTGGTCTGAAGCAGACTGGAATAAATACGATTTTTCTTGCCTTCATAAATTTTCTACGGCGTATATATACATACATATATATACACACGTGTGTGTATAATATATATGTGTATGATATATATATATATATATATTATATATATATATATATATATTATACATATATATATATGATATATATATATATATATATATATATATATATATATATATATATATATATATATATATATTTCTCAAACACCTGTGAGTATTATGAGATGGAAGGTTTAATAAAATGATAAAGGTGTTGCTGTGTAGTAAATGGCAACTCAAGACAATTTGCGGATTTTAAACAGCTAATCTGATGCTGCTCTCTCAACGGACGATTAGTGGTCATCATGTTCTGAAATAACAGTACTAGTAATCCTCTTCGTGTTAGATAAATACGAAATAACAAGGCATTTTACCGCCTAAGCCGCTAGAATCATCACGGCCTTAACAACCAGTTTGGCCGAATTTATTTGGCTTCAGGGGATACATATTACTTCGCATGCTGCTACTCATAGCGTATCTTCTCCTCAAAAGACTATACACAGATGGACATGAAGAAATCCAGAAATAAGAATTTTCCTTACAATAATTGCGATTTAAATAATCACTTGAGATGAGCTTTCGGCGAACCCCTGGAAATCCTCTCTGTGGGTGCGAGTGGTAGGTGGTCAGGCGATGGGTGTGTTGTGAATGTTCGCTGTTATAAGCACGTTAATGCTTCTTCTGCTTTTTGGCTTTTTTTTCACATAGTTTTTTTTATAACATATATTCATTCCTATTTTTTTAACTGTAGTATTGTTTTATTAATTCGTATATAAAGTTTTGCAAACTGACTCTAAGAACAAAATCACACTATGAGAGTATCATGAAGGAATTTGAGCCTCATGAAGCTTGATTGACCTTTATTTTAGTGAAGCCTTTGACAGGGACAAGGCAACATCTACCTTCCTTTAAAACCCTTGGTCATAAAAAACGGGAAGCAGCTACAGGGCTTCAAAAAATTATTGTATAAAGATTAAATCAACGGGTATTGGGTTATCAATATGTTATTGTCTTTTGACTTCAAACAAAATATCCCTGACACTACCCATGAGTGTTTGCGAGCCTAATTTTTTTACTTTCAACATATATAAACCTCCTTTCAGTCACAACTTTTAAGTGACACGAAACTGAGAATGTATTGCTTTGAGATCCTTGACAACAGGGTGCTACAGAATGAACTTGCAATTGTACCCCGATGTTATTTATATGAATCAGCTCATTTGAAAGCACCACCATTAAACCAGATTACCTGTTCTGATGCCACTATAACATTAAGACGGACACCTATACTTCTACGAGTACATTACAGCTCAATTTATTAGTATTTCCAGTCACCAAAAAAATTGTGCACGGTAATTGAGTATCTTTGGCTGGGGATAAATACAGAGTAACACAGAAGTTAGATGTAGAAAATAAATTTTACAAATAGTCGTTTATTCGCTCTCATCAGCCTCATTAACTGGATAAAGTTGAGAAATACATTTATTTGATTGTTCTGAAACTCTTGTCCCTCCATATTGCCTAATTTACTATGTCCAGAATACGAGAGCATATCTATACAAGGTCTTATAAAATGAAACTTATTTAAGATAACTTCAGTCTCCTTTGCTTAATTCATAATATAAAGTTTTGCAAACCGACTCTAAGAACTCGATCTTACTATGAGAGTATCATGATGGACTTAGAGCCTTCATGAGGCTTGATTGACCTTTATTTTAGTGAAGCCTTTGATAAGTAGTACAAAGCATTATGTACTACATTACTTTAGATTCCTTGGTCATAAAAAACCTGAGGCTGATACAGGGTAACAATAATGTATTGTGTAAGGATTAAATCAACAGGTATTGGATTATCATTATGTTATTGTCTTTTGACTTCAGGAGAAATATACCAGACACTGGCTATCAGTGTTTGTGAACTACATATTTTACTTTCAACATAAATAACCTCCTTTTAACCATTAATTTAAGTGACGCGAAACCGAGAATGAATTGCTTCAAGGTCTTTGACTACAGGGTGCTACAAAATGAACTTTCAATTGTTCCCGATATTATTTACGAAATTAAACCAGATTACCTGTTCTGATACCAAGATAACATCACGAGGGACACCTATACTTCTACGAGCACATTGCAGCTCAATTAAATTTTAGTATTTCTAATCACCAGAAAATAAAATTATGCACGGTACTTGAGTATCCTTGGATGCGGAGAAATACGGAGTTATATGTGGAAAAGAAACATAAATAGTTGTTTATTCTCATTCATCAGTCTAATTAAATGGACAAAACTAATACATACATTAATTTGATTGTTCTGAAATTATTGTGTCCTTCCATATAAACTGGGTACAATTTACTATGTAAATAATGACCGATACGAAACAGAGTAGGTAATAAAAGGTCCTTGCCACGACATATCTATACGAAGTATCACAAAATGAAATTTATTTACATAACTTTTGTAAGCATTAAATCAACGGGTATTGGATTGTAAATATGTTATTGCCTTTTGACTTCAGGAAAAATATCCCAGACACTACCCATGTGTGTATGTGAGTATATTTTTTTTACTTTCAACATAAATAAACCTACTTTTAGCCACAACTTTAAGTGACACGAAACAGAGAAAGTATTGCTTTGAGATCCTTGACTACAGGGGGCTACAAAATGGAATTGCGATTATAACAGATATTGTTTATGAATCGGCTCATTTGAAGGCACCGCCATTAAACCAGATTATCTGTTTGATGCCACCATAAAATTACGAAGGACACCTACGAGTATACTTTTACGAGCACATTGCAGCTCAATTTATTTTGATTATTTTTAATCACCAGAAAATAAAATTATGCACGGTACTTGAATATCCTTGGCTGGGGATAAATACAGAGTAACACAGAAGTTATATGTGGAATACAAATCAAAGAAATAGTAGTTGTTTATTCTCATTCGTCAGCCTAATTAACTGGGTAAAAATAATAAATACATTAACTGGATTGTTGTGAAACTTTTGTGTCCCTCCATACCACCTTATTTACTATGTATATAAATCGACAGCATATCCATACAGGATATTACAAAATGAACCTTATCTGCACAGGGTATTAAAAATTAAATTGAGCCATACAGGGTATTACAAAATTAACCTTATCTGCACAGGGTATTAAAAATTAAACTTAGCCATACAGGATATTACAAAATGAACCTTATCTGCACAGGGTATTAAAAATTAAACTTAGCCATACAGGATATTACAAAATGAACCTTATCTGCACAGGGTATTAAAAATTAAACTTAGCCATACAGGATGTTACAAAATGAACCTTATCTGCACAGGGTATTAAAAATTAAATTGAGCCATACAGGGTATTACAAAATGAACCTTATCTGCACAGGGTATTAAAAATTAAACTTAGCCATACAGGATATTACAAAATGAAACTTATCTACACAGGGTATTTGAAAATGAAACTTATCTATACAGGGTATTACAAAATGAACATTATCTGTACAGGGTAATACAAAATGAAACATATCTATACAGGGTATTACAAAATGAACACTATCTATACAGGGTACTACAAAAAGAATCTTATATATACAGGATATTACAAAATGAATGGTATCTGTACAGGGTATGTACAAAATAAAACATATATATACAGGGTATTACAAAATGAACATTATCTGTACAGGGTACTACAAAATGAAACTTACTTATACAGGGTATTACAAAATGAATAGTATCTGTACAGGGTACTACAAAATGAAACTTATTCATACAGGGTATTACAAAATGAACATTATCTGTACAGGGTACTACAAAATGAAACTTATTTATACAGGGTATTACAAAATGAACATTATCTGTACAGGGTAATACAAAATGAAACGTATCTATACAGGGTATTACAAAATGAACATTATCTATACAGGGTACTACAAAGTGAAACTTATTTATACAGGCTAATACAAAATGAAACTTATCTAAACAGGGAATTACAAAATGAACATTTTCTGTACAGGGTACTACAAAATGTAACTTATTTATACAGGGTAATACAAAATGAAGCATATCTATACAAGGTATTTCAAAATGAAACTTATCTATATAGGGTATTTCAAAATGAAACTTATCCATACAGGGTATTAAAAAATGAGCATTATCTGTACAGGGTATTAAAAAATGAGCATTATCTGTACAGGGTATTACAAAATGAAATTTATTTATACTGGGTATTACAAAATTAAACTTATCTAAGTAAACCTTGGTATTATTTGCTTAATTCGTATTATAAAGTTTTGCAGACTGACTCTAAGAAATTAATCGTGCTATGAGAGTATCATGAAGGACTTAGAATCTTCCAGAAGCTTGATTAACCTTTATTTTAGTGAAGCCTTTTATAGTTACAAGGCAACACGCACCTTACTTTAGATTCCTGGGCCATAAAAAATGGGAAGCCGCTACAGGGTAAAAAACAAAAAAGTACGTGTAAGGAGTAAATGAACGGGCATTGGATTATCAATATGTTATTTTCTTTTGACTTAAGCAAAATATCCCAGACACTACCCATGAGTGTTTGTGAGCTTAATTTTATTTTACTTTCAACATAAATAAACCTCCTTTTAGCCACAATTTTCACAGATGGACGTGAAGAAATGCAGAAATAGGAATTTTCCTTATAAAAATTGCGATTTAAATAATAATTGACATGAGCTTTTGACTAACCCTTAGGAAACCTCTCTTTGGGTGCGGATGGTAGGAGGTCTGGCGATGGGTGTGTTGTGGATGTTCGCTGTTATAAATACCTTAAAGCTTCTCATGCTCTTGTTTTATTATATTTTAATTATTTTCACATAATTTTCACAACATATATCCATTCCTAATAGAATAAAAGAGACATTATAATTCAGAAGGTGTGAGAGCAGTAAAAGCACAAAAGACTCTCAAAAATTATAGTTAATCAACTTACTGATGAAGAGTTCTCTGTTTTGTATGCAGTTTCTCTTAATTAAGCCTGAAATTAATTCTGTCTGTATATCCAGTAAATGCTCTCTGTAGGTAAGAATTATTATAGAATTGAGTGCTGTCCAGCTTATCTTTTAGAACAACCCTCCCGACTAGTGGAACACCTAATCGGTGAAAACATGTGCTCGCTCATCGGCTCTTTTCAGAAATGGTCTTTCCTCCTCAAAGAATAAAAACGCGATGATATTTATTGCCTAATTCATGCCTAAATGGCTGTTTTAATGATGACTTTTTGAGCAAAAACTTAAAAGTATGTCTATATCTCAAGAAACACCTACCAACAGCGCAAAATCCGCTCCCCATATGGCACCAATCTGCTCCATCTCCCACGGTTCTCAATTTGTTGTTACTGAAGACCTGTCCCTATTTCAAGCTGATATTGCTTGTCTGAAATATGTTCTTTCATATTAATAATCTTTTACGTACAAAGTTTTTTTCGAGTTCCCTTATTATATTTGTCATGTTTAATTAAACATACGTGTAACGTGTATATTTATGTGTTGGTGGTTTGATTAGAAAATAATGCAGAAAAGAACTTGTAATATGCTTTGGGTTGATATACGAGCTATCATAACTTTCTTATTTTAGCTTCTCTCTTTCAATCAAAATCAAATGATCTTCCAGAATATTTGTAGTTTTAGTTAATTCTCACAAAAACAAAGTTTTAGTTGACATAGAGCATCTTATGAACAAGGCCTGTTATGGAAAAAAAGTCTTAAGAAATGCAGACTGTATTTATTAAGAATGTTTTTCCATAACAGACCTAGTCTACATTTAGCTTTTGTTGCACCCATCGCCTTTTTATTATAGTGTGGCATCGCTTTTCATAAAAAGAAAAATTTTCCTCTCACTTTACTTGTTTTAGTGTATTGCTGTTGTCCAATATCTTTCACCGCACGTCTCTATCAGAAAACTCGCAGTAATTGACGTTTTAATAAATCACGCTGAGATAAGGTTACATAAGCATAAAAAAATAGGTCTCTTCAGTTCTAGTTTCCATCCATTACCTCTTGTCTGGTTTTCGTTTAACGTAAATATGTTGCTGTCTACTTTTGTTATGCCTTTCAGTATTTTGAATGTTTCTATAAGCTGTTCTAGTAATTGTCGTGTTTCTAAGCCATACATGTTCAGGTTCTCTAGCCGTCTTT
>NC_087210.1:23779530-23784474 GCF_015104395.2 Macrobrachium nipponense
ACAACATTCCCATTTTTTGCTTTACATTTTGCCAACAGAGTTGCTATTTGATCATTGCATAACATGTTCCTATTCATCATCACACCAAGGTCTTTAAACTGCTTCCTTATTTGTGATGGTCTCATTATTAGGTCCCTTATATGCATATAGCTTTCTTTCTCTGTCTCCATAATTTATTGATTCAAATTTATCAGAGTTAATTACCATCCTATTTACCTCTGCCCAATCATATACTTTGTTAAGGTCTCTTTGTAGAGCGTTCCTATACCTTCCATCACAAGTAATTTCTCACTTTACTTCTTGTGTCATCTGCGAACTACTCGACTACCGAATCCTTAACATTATTGTCTATGTCTTCAAATCATAATAACAAACAGTATTGCAGCTAAACACCGTACCTTGCGGCACACCGGATATTACCTTGGCTTCATCCGATTTCTCGTCGTTTGCAATAACTATCTGTTTTCTGTTGTGTAAAAATTCTTTTAAAATCAACCATCTTCCTACTTTATCCACGATATTGTGTTTTCTAATTTTCTTCGCTAATATTATGGTCTACTTTATCAAAAGCTTTTGCAAAGTCTAAATAAACCACATCTGTTTCATTTCCGCTTTTCATATTTTTGAATATGTTTTCACGGTGGACTAACAGTTGGGTTTGTGTACTTTTTCCGGGTACGAAACCATGTTGCCTTTATTAAACAAATTATTTTTTATTAAATGTTTCATAATATTTTTCTTCACTACCCTTTCATACACTTTCATTATATGTGATGTTAGACTCACAGGCCTATAATTACTTGCCTCTAGTCTTGATCCACTTTTGAAAGTAGGGGTAATATACGCTAATTTGTGCTCATCATATATCTTGCCTGTATCTACACTTTGTCTTAATAATATTGCAAGTGCTTTGCGATAGAATGAACTACTTTCTTTAACAAAATAGCAGGAATTCCATCAGGCCCTGCAGCAGCTCCATTTTTAATTTCATAAATAGCCTGCACAATATCAGCTTCATTAATATCTATGTCAGCTAAATATTCACTATTTTCATCCCTTGACTTCATATCATCCATTATCGTTCATTATCTATTCCTAGGGGTGAATTTCTCTCTTATATTCGTTCTGCCAGTATGTTTGCAAATTTCCTTTTTTTCATTCGTTAATCTCCCTTCAATTCTCAGAGGGCTTATTTCTATTCTTCTTTTATTCATCTTCTTCGCATATGAGTATAATAGTTTGGGGTTTTGCTTGATATTTAATAGGGTTTTTTCTTCCAAGTTCCCGTTTTTCATTTTTCATTTTCTTTTGATTGTATAATCTTTTTTTCTGCATTTTCTATCTTACTTTTTAGTTCTATAACTTTCCATGCATTTTTTTCTTTTGCAATACCTTTTTTCCACTTTCTGATTTCTGGAACAAGATTCTTCTGTCTCTTGGATGCATGAATGATGTTTACTTTTCTTCTTCGGTATATATTTTCCACTATTATCTCCAATATTTTATATAATATCTCCGTATTTACCCTTATGTCATCACTTACGAAAATGTTATCCCAATCTTTGTTTAATTCTTCATTAATTTCTGACCATTTTATATTTTTACTGTAGAAGTTGTATTTTCCATATCCTTCCCACTTTTTCATTTCTTGCTTATCTCTATTTTCACTTGCTTTGGAATGAACTGTTAATTCTATGACATTATGGTCTGAAATACTCGCATTATAAAACTATTATTTCTTTAACATAATTCATCTCGTTCACAAATACTAGGTCTAAAGTATTTTCCTTTCTTGTTGGCAGGTGATTTATTTGTTGAATGTTGTATTCTAGTAGCATATCTAATAGCTTTTCAAATTGCCTCTTATCTCTGCACTACTATTACTCTCTTTTTTATATGTATAAGTACAACCACAATCTCCTATTCGCGTTCTTTCCATTCTACGAAAGGAAAGTTGAAGTCACCAGATAGGAGAATAGTCCAGTCCTTGTGATTTCTACATATATCATCCAATTTTTCAATTATTAAGTCAAACTCTTTAGTATTAGGAGGTCTATATATTACTATGTTCATCAATTTTTCAGATTCAAATTCTACCGCTATTAGTTTCACATTCTGAGTTACTATATTTCTCATATATTTTTCCCTTGTTTTTTGTCTTTCCCATATATTGCGGTTCCCCCTTGATTCCTATTTTTTCTATCTGATCTATAAGTTTTGGAACCCTTTTATTTGATCATCATTCCAGTCTCTTGGGAATAGCCAGGTTTCACTTATATTCATTATATCTATTTTCTTTTCATTTTGGGTTAGTTCTTCTAAGTACTCTATTTTTCTTTTTGAGTTACTCGTAAACTAAACCCTGCGCATTCATCACTATGATGGTTTGCGTGTTTTTCTCCTTCATTTAATACTGATAGTAATAAGGATTTTCCCATGTCTCTTTCCTGTTCTGGTATTTGTTCTTCTTTTTTTCATTTCCAGAAATTCTGACATTAAAAAAACAAAATCCAACTTTTCCATAATATTTGATCTTCCTTCATCATAATTATTCATTTTGTGTCTGAATCTGCAATTTTCTCCGTTTCCTGCAATATCCTCTTGCATAATAAATACAGTATTATCTCTTGAGTCCAAATTTCGGAGCTGGAGTGCTTTGAAATTCTTTGCTGACACCTCTGCATATCTCATTGGTGGTTTGCTTTCTCTTTTACCTGGATATTCTTGATTTCTCTCTTTATTTGTTTCTTTCTTATTTTGGATTTTATTACTTGGTTGGTTATTTATTTGATTTATGATTCATGGCTACAGGGTGCATATATTTGCATTTTTTGTCGAACTTACATCCTTTCCTTCTTTTAGGTTTTTACATATTTTTGGATGCAGATCTCTGCAATCATCCCCCCATATCCATCTAAGTATGCACATTTACCATATATTTCATAGTTTTGACATATCTTAGGATGTTTGTAGTAACATCTTTCTCCAAATCTGCAATTCCTCTTTTCAAAAGGTTGCAGATTTTGTCTTTCTTGTCTATTTTTTCCTCTTTCCCGTCATTGTATAGATCTGGGTAGAGCCTCTTCGGGATTTGCTTTTCTGTTGTCATATCGTAATTTATTTCTTCGTAGGTATGCTGCTTTATTGCCTCATATGTAGTATCAATGAGTATCTCTGCATCCATACTTTATCTTGTTCTTGTTTTCCTTATTTTTTTCTGTCATTTCATTTTTGTTTACTTCTCTTCCGTTTTCCTCTTCTTCTTTTTCTTCTCTTCTTCTCTTCCTCTTCTTCTTTCATCCTCAACTATTTGTACATTCAATCTTGATTTAATAACATTGTCTATCCATGATAGACATGTTGAACAAAAAATTCTTGTATCTTTTCTCAAATCTTGTATACCTCAGCACACTGTGGATGGGTCGGAATGTTGCATGCAGCACATTTTCTGATTAGGTTTTGTGGATTGACTATGCTATACCAAACCTTACCACGTTTGCATGCTTTTGGCATTCTTTTATAATGCATCAATTAGTTATATTCACAAGATTCACCTTATTCATTTTCTTTGTCGGAATATGGTTATGTATATTTTCTTTATGAGTCTCTTGACCACTTGGATTTTATTTGGAACTTCTTCAATTATTTTCAAGATGTTTTTCATTAGATTTGTTCCAGTTTGAAGGATTATATCCTTCTAATAATATCTATGAATGCTTTTGTATCTTTTTGGGTTTAGGACTGTTGCTGATTTCATAGATGAGAAATGCCAGTTCCCTTCCTGTACCTACCCATCGTATTGGCGAATCCTGCTAGACACGCCAAATTACGCCACCTTTTCCCGCAGTTGGAACTTACTGCCATTCTTGTTCCTGATTTATAGTATTACACTTGATAAACTAACTTAGAAGACGCTTTATCCTACTATTTTCACACTAATCTTATCACCGATAGTTCACGAACACTTCTAGATATTTCTCAAATTCTAGTCGTATTGTTAAACTTTTTTGTGATATCTGTTGATATTGTGACTTCACGCGGGTACGTCTCACCAAGCAAGATGGCTACTACAAAGGGAGAGAGAGGAGAGAGAGAGAGAGAGAGAGAGAGAGAGAGAGAGAGAAATTTACAGGCTAAACAAATTATGTAAGAGACAAATACCAGAAACACACTGAACGTTGTCGAAGGGAAATTATATCCTGGCAACCATTTGTAGATCTTTACCCTGATTTAGATACGGAAGGGGAACCTATGGCCAAGAGGAGAGAGAGAGAGAGAGAGAGAGAGAGAGAGAGAGAGAGAGCGAGAGAGAGAGAGGCGATGGGAAGAGCAGCAGAAGGCAGAAAGGACGATAATTTTGCAAAGCCATTTTCGCGACAGTTATCTGCAAGCTGTGCTTCATATCAGGGACACAGATGGAAACGAATACCCAGACAAGTGTCTCGGGGTTGACTTTACACTTTCATTGGGATCAGATTTCATGATTTCATGGTTGCGGAGTTGGGCAAAGCTTTTTAAAGGCTTTTTTAAGAACAAATTTTAAATGAAAAAAATAGCTTTCATTGATACAGAGGTGAATATGCACAAGAAACGGATACATGACTGTTTATATATTTGTGGATGTATGTCCGTATGAATGAATTAGAACCGAGACTGTAATTATGATTAAAAATCTGTCTCCTACAGGAATTTGATACCCGAAAATTATTATTATTATTATTATTATTATTATTATTATTATTATTATTATTATTATTATTATTATTATTATTATTATTATTATTATAAGGCAGCATTAGTTTAATTGATTTTATTTTATACAATGACATTTATTCTAATGCAACAATTGCCGTCGAAGTTCCATTTTTATAACGATTATTCTGCATCGTCTTACACCAAACCATTTTCTTAATCTTCAGTTTATTTCGCTCAAACACTAACCAT
>NC_087210.1:23784974-23792474 GCF_015104395.2 Macrobrachium nipponense
TTGTCCCAGCAGTTGCAAAGGTTTCTGTCAGTAAACAATATTTAGCAAATGCTTATTACACGGCGGTCGTTGTCGTGAAAAGCTGTTCTTTACAAGGAACTCGTTGAGCTGAGTTGCTTCATGGCTTTTGTCGGGATAAAGAAGAAAATGGATTTTCATGAGCACTCACACTAATTTCGTATCACAGTCTTCGAACATTCACTATTGCAGAACGCGACACTATGTCTTGTGCTCCTCGATAATGAATAGAAGACAATCACAGCCGAACCAATAACCAAAAGAGATAGTAGCACCAAACTCGTGAAGCTAATGGGGTCTTAGGTAGACTGGGATATCACCAAATAGAAAGGGACTGACAGCAATTGTGCGGAAGGAAGTTTTATTTTCATTGGAAAGTAGGACGTTGCTTTTGTTGATAATACAAACGACCTACGTATATTGCGTGCTTTAGCTGTCGAATGTTGGTTAGCGAATTTTTGTCATCAGCGCCAAAGGGGCAAAGAAGTAATAGTATCTATCTGTGGCCCAACGAGAAACTGACAATCCAATCACTTTCTGGTTACGCCTATCCCAGAGAAAAATATATTATTAACGTCATATATTATATTTCATAAGAATTGTTTTTTATGAAAGAAGACTGGTCACTTCCTCGTGCCTTTCACAGTTAACATTTCTTTAAACAATCGTAACGTTAAAATATTTGGGTATCAAGCAGTATGAGACAACTGCTTTGTACATCTGTTTCCAGATATACTTTGCCTATGTGACAACCGTCGGGCATGAATTATAAAGCAACGGAAACTCCTAATTTACATTTACATGGTATTTTTTGATAACAGAGGTATGCCCTATCTTAAATGGAAATTTTGTTATTTACAACTGGCGCTTATTCCTTTTACATATATAAAAAGGAAACGTAATCGGTAAAAGCAACTTTCAGTATAATACGTACTGGAAAATTAATTAGATTTAATGCATGAATAAACGTGAATATCAGATGAGGACGAGAGAGCTTTGATGTCACTGTTGAAGAAGTAATGGAATTGGCTGCACAAGAAATAAAGAAATAAAGATATTCATTACCCTAAATTATATACGAATCGATTCAGTTACGATTACTAAGGACCACGGTCCAGATAGACCGTGCTAAGGACAAAATAATGCCAATAGCAATTAGGATGGTTACTCTGACTTCAACTAAATGAATGGGAAGGCAAAAAAGGAAATGAAATAAAGTTTATGAAAGTTATTTCGAGCTGGGTAAAAGACCATTACCAGCAGTGCCAAGCTCCTATTGCAACACAAGCACACGCTCTCGGGCAGTCGCAAATATCTTTCGCTATCGAGTTTCGGGAACGAAGGAGAAATACTTCCAAGATTATTTTAAAAAGAATATATCTCTCGAGACAGAAAAATTCCTTCAAAGTGAATTTTACAAAAGCCAGGAGCGAAGAACGGCTGGGAGTGAGGCGCAGGAAGTGGAGAGAGAGAGAGAGAGAGAGAGAGAGAGAGAGAGAGAGAGAGAGAGAGAGAGAAACTGCCTTCATTACATTCTTGTACATTCTTGAGTCGTAATGCGGTGTGTGTGTGTCTAAATTAATTTTGGCTAAGTCTTCTCTTTCCTCTATTCGCTATAATATAACTCTGGAAAGAGATTGTGGCTTTAGTTCAATTTAGGAGGCAGGAGCATAGGAGAAGGCTCCCCACAGTTCATGAGATCTCGGATTCTTTAAGAAGGACGAAAAATATTAAAAGTTCAATCAAAATAGTAATTAGAGAGAATTACACAGCACACACACACACACACACACTCACACACACACACACACACACACACACACACACACACACACACATATATATATATATATTATATATATATATATATATATATATATGATCACATGAATATATCTCAAGTATAGAAGGCCCATTAAAACACTCTGGTTTAAAGCTAAGGACTCTATTTCGGTGGACTAACTTCCACCCGTATCAAGAAGTGAAGGACAGAAGGAGTTACATTAGCGAAATATATTTTGGGAGATATGCCCTTAGTATGTGTGTGCGCGTGTATGGATGTGGTGTCTGCATTATTGAAATTTCACATTTGTATATCTTTCAACTCTATTTCGACTTGCTTCGGTCCAGTCCAGGCTGAGCTTCTCTCGCTAATGACGCCCACCATAACTATCCAGAATGAAGTGATCATGCTCTCAGCTTTGGAGTGGTATATAACGTCCTTGGAGTCGGTGCATGCCGTGTCAGTTCTCCTATATGATATGCCCAGGTTTGGTATCTTCAGTTTCTTATGTTAATGTCATTTTTAACATTATCGGTACATTACTGTTAATATAAATTTGCTAAGTCAATATAATAATTGTAGTATTATTTTGAAAAACATATTGATCAAATGAAACGCTTCCATCTGAACTAGAAGGGAACTGATTGACACCTTACGCCACTGTAGTTTTTTTTTTTTTTTTTTTTAGTGCCATTCAACAATTATTTATCATGATTTGGTACATGTACAATTTAACACACAGTAAATGTATCTCATCACCTTTTGGATTTTTCCTAAAAGAAGTGCAACGATATCCATTATCAGCAAAACTGCGTTGCTATGAAATTAGCAAATAATTATGTATCAAATTCCCTTTCTCTACGTAAAGCACGCGCCTGTGAGTAGGGTTGGAGTAATTGTAATTGTAATTTAATTGAAATGTAATTAATTACAGAATTTCATGTAATTGTAATTGAATATTAGTTTATGTTGTAATTGTAACTGTAATTGTAATTTAATTTGTTGTTAAGTAATTGTAATGTAATTGCTATTTCCAAATGTAATTGTAATTGTAATTTTTAAAAGTAATTGTAATTCATCTCGTCAATTGTAATTATTCCAAACATACCTGTGAGCTTGTTAGGTCAGTGAAAGAAAGATGGAAATAATTCCAAAATGGTTGTATGTTATAAATTGCGGGATTCATTGACGACGTTAAGACATCAGTTAGGAAGTGTCGTTGGCAAAAGTAAAACACTATCATAGACTGAAATGATAAATGACTTTTCCTAAACTATTTTTATGATTTACGTAGAAGGGCCTTTTCTATCAAATTACCTGATGTAGAAACTAATTGATCAGTTGTGTGTGTGTGTGTGTGAGAGAGAGAGAGAGAGAGAGAGAGAGAGAGAGAGAGAATAAAGTTTCGTCTAGAGAAAATGGAGCAATAATGGAAAAAAAACATTCAAAGGGAAGGATTAAAAACGATATTCATCAGTTCCTCTTGATAGTGATCATGTGTTTTACTTAATTATATTACCGGTAATTCGAGCGATTACACAAAAAATGCAACAACGCTAATGAAGCTAAAATGAAAAATACGCGTATTTTTATATTGTAACAGATTAGGGGAAATACATGATCTTCTATAATCGACATTTAATTTATTCGCATCATTTATGTAAAGCGAGTGGTTGTTCCCAGAACTAAATTTCTTCTCGTATGGTAAAAACTCAATTAACAATTAATAATTCTTTCATTATTTTTCTTTTTTATCATAACTTCATAACACTAAGCCTAATGCAGTACAGTTAAGTTATTAACTAAAATCTAAGGCCTAGACTAGCAACTTCGTTTTCAAAACATTCTGATATCATAAAGTTGGTACCCTCTCATTATTATCTTCATAATATATTCTTTTACGTCCTTTCACCTGAAGAAGATTAGATGAATTTAGGAGATTATATAATAATATATGTTCTAAGTCTAAGGACTGAGTCCTTGTAATTATTCAAACCCAATTCTTTTCAGGGTTTAAAATTTAACCAAACTGGAACGCATATTATTTCACATCATAAAAATTGACAAATTCCGAAGTCCTAACCTTAACTTCATCTTTTTTTCTGAGTTTTTTATTTCTAATACCTACAAAATTAGGTATAGGATTTTCAGTTAACTCCTACAACATACAAATATAAATAGATTAGATAATATATATATATATATATATATATATATATATATATATATATATATATATATATATATATCTTAACCCCCCCTTTTATTAAAACTACACAAATTGGAAACCCTTACCTGTTGTCAATGGTGCCCTCTGTTTGCAACCATGTCGTTATGCTATTAAGATCACGTAAGTTTCAAAATATACTATTTATTACCCAAATCAGATGAATATAGAATAGAACAAAATGCATAATGACAAAAACCCAAATCTGCCCATAAAGAAAACTAGTAAGTTAACATTCTACCTTCCTGACTAAGAATTCACTGCCAAACCCAGAATGTCAATAAGTTCATTATATTAGTCAGGTTAGAGAATCCCGTCTCTAGTACCATGGAATAGAACCCATCTGTAATAAAGATAACAGTGGATAAAAGATACACTTCACACATCACTCTTTTCAAATCAAATAAGTAAAGGAATGTATTTTACACTTCTCTCTCTTTTTAAAGGTAACGGTTTTCTAAGTCTTACAAAATATATGGCATACCTTTACAATGAGGTTTTTCTCTCCCGACATCTGGCGTGTACCAACTGACCTCTTTGTTCTCACCAAAAGGAATGTCAATTTCGCAAGTGCCCTGGTCTATTAGACCTGTAACATCCGTACAAACGAATGTACATGCTTGATGACAAGACGAGCGGTCTCTCGATTAAAACACTTACGTACCCAAATTCCTTCACTCAAGTAAGCTGCCCTTACAGTTCAGCCTGTCTCCAAGCAAGACATGATATGTGATTCACTAACATTACACACTTGTAAAATATATATGGTAAAATATTTTTTTCTAAATATAAAATAAAAGTAATAAAATAATGACAATCCAAGAATAATAGATCACAATCATGGGAAATACAAAGAACCTGTTCGGGAGAATGCAGTAACTAATCATGAAGGTATCTGATAAAAAAATATACATGTAAAAGAGTAGAAGGCACTTTAGATGAATTAAATGTAAATAGATTAAAATGCCAAACAAATGCAAAATCGAAAACATTAATCATAATAAATACGTAATGCGGAAATATGGCAGTAGTGATACGCAAGAATTGTCACAAACACACAAAAAAAAAAAATGAATCAAGCTTTGAGAATATCTCCTTCATATTCCATTACCGCAGCTATGTTGACAGTTATTACTTAGATATTTAGCAACAGGAAAGAAAGTCTATGCGTTAGTTTGTTATTATAGAAGATAATCCAAGGAACAAATTATATTTAATCATATGTATGACAAACCACCAAATCCAGTGTTTTATCATATATTCAAAAGCGCCATAACACAAACAAGATTAACTTTTCGGAATGTCGTCCGGCACATATTTGAACAAAAAGGAACAGATTGGATAAACGTCATTAATCCCAGTATGCCAATGACGACGCACCGACATGGAATACTTTTGAGGAATATGGAATATTGAAAATGGCACGTCATTTTGGGAAAAATATTTTGGGAAAGAAATTCCAGGTTTTAATGGTTGAATTTCGTAGTAAAGGAATTAGAGTGAGTTGTAGCAGTTACCTTACGCATCATCGTTGATTCAGTTCAGAACATCGATCTTCATGACATTCAGAAACTTTTATCTGCGCCGGAAGGGGGGCGCGAATGGCGGTTAAATTGAATCGTAGGGTGTGCTAATATGAAAACGACTTAGAGGCGTCTTTGAGGGCGTCTGCAACTTTTTATCCCCCTTCCCCTAATTTTCTTTTCCTTGCCCTAATTTTTTTTCCTTGCCCTAATTTTTTTTGTCCTTGCCATAATGTTTTTTTTTTCCTTGCCCTAATTTTTTTTCCTTGCCCTAATTTTTTTTCCTTGCCCTAATTTTTTTTTGTCCTTGCCATAATGTTTTTTTTTCTTGCCCTAATTTTTTTTCCTTGCCCTAAATGTTTTTCCTTACCCTAAATTTTTTTGGTCCTTGCCATAAAGTTTTTTTTTTCCTTGCCCTAATTTCTATTGTCCTTGCCATAATGTTTTTTTTCTTGCCCTAATTTTTTTTTCCTTGCATAATGTTTTTTTTTTTTTGTCCTTGCCCTAATGTTTATTTGTCCTGGCCGTAATGTTTTTCTTATTTTATTTCTACGCCATAAACTTTACTTTTTCCTTTATCTCCGGATATATAGAGAAGAGAATTATATGCTTTCGAATAGCCACCTTTACGAGCACTTTTGAAGTTGGCAACAAGAATGCATCTGACCGGAAAATTTAAACTCCTCGCCCCTGACCTGACAAACAGCCGTCTAGTTTTTGTGAGGCAAAGTTTTGCGTACAAAGAACATATGAAGTTAATATAAAATGCCCCTAATAATTACTGATTGACAACCCCTACACACAAAACTCATTAGCTCAGAAAAGGGAGCACTAAAAAAAAAAAAAAAAAAAAAAAAAAGTCTGCTAGCAAATGGATTTCTAACATATACCACCTTTGGGTGTAAAGTTTATCAATTATCATTTATTAATGAAAATATACATTGATCTAAGCTATCTGCGAGGAGAGAGAGAGAGAGAGAGAGAGAGAGAGAGAGAGAGAGAGAGAGAGAGAGAACGAGGAGAAAGGTGGGCGGGGGCAATATCGACCCCGACATATGCAGGTTTATAGTAACAATCCCATGAACTTTAACTATAGAAACATATTTCCTAATAAAGACGGGGAAGAATCTATATATCCTTTCTTATGTAATCGAAATGGAAGGAGCTTCTTCGTAAATTTACTGAATATTTGACAGAAGAAATGCGAAAATTGAACCAATAAAGAAATGAAATCAAAATCTCCAACTCATTCTATTATGCGTGTGATTAAATTCCCAGAAAGCAATGACATGTTGAGCTACTAAATGGCATAAATACCCAGAGACAAAATATTATCGACGACCAGGAAACATGACAAATTGCTGGGTCGACCTTTTCTTAAAAAAAAAATGAGAGTAAGATAATTAAGTCTAATTGATAAGGTCACTTTGATAAAGAATTATCTTTTAATGGGTCAAAGGATAATAAGACGACCAAAAAGATTTGATGAAATTCAGAAGGAAAATAGTAGAAAGCCAAATTTGCCTGAGTTTTAGTTGGCTTTGGTTTTAGCTAATCAAAATTAAAGATACAGGAAGATACAGACACTTCATCGTTACAGAGAAGCCCTTACCCCAATGAAGTTGACATTACCAAGTTTCCGTGCAGTTTTAAAGTTAGCCTAAGTTAGAGCATATTGAGGTTCCAAGTAGGCTAGGTATGGCCCCTCCTACCAAAATGACCCGGAGAGGAATCCTAACCAAGATTCAAATTAGGTGTGAAGCGAGTTTCAGTTGCCATTATGATACCTTCGAAATCACTGAGTCCAAACAGTCAATGTCTTCAGAGGAAAACACTGACTTGATGTGGTCTAGAGATCGCCTTATACTGGGGTTCTCAAACTTTAGTGTATGTACTTAAATCTAGCTAATGACTTCAAGACAGGTGTTGGAAATGCCACAAAGTATGAT
>NC_087210.1:23797474-23817474 GCF_015104395.2 Macrobrachium nipponense
CGTTCCTTTTCCTGTACCTTCTCTCATACTATCTTTCTCCATCTTACTTTCCACCCTCTCCTAACACTTGATTCGTAGTGCAACTGCAAGGTTTTTCCTCCTGTTACACTTTTCAAAACCTTTTACTATCAATTTCCATTTCAGCGCTGAATGACCTCATAGGTCCCAGTGCTTGGCCTTTGGCCTAAATTCTATATTGAACTCAACTCAACTCAACTAACAATAATTTCCGATTTTCTTTTTTGAAGCATCTTTTAAATTCCTTCACTAAACACATCCAGATCTTATTAGAGTAAGTGAAGATATCGAAAGGTTGAATGTATTTAGTGAATCCTCCCTGCAGCTGAAGATGTGTTCCTTATTATCAATATTATAGTACAACCGAATGGCAAACACTACAACTTCTCATGTAACTGTTTCTCTAGTTTAACTAGAGCTTTATATAATTTGATTAGTGCTAAACAAAGTTTTGGCCTGGAAGGACAGAACATTTATTTCCTACTGTGATTTCTTAAGTTTGCTTAAGGAAAGAAGTTCGTTTAGTACTGTATGGGTATAACCTGTGTGTCATAAGAATGTCATTTTAGACATATTATCAGGTCTTTCGTTTCAAGATGCTCATTTGTGTGCTAAAACCTAACAGCATTTACCTATTTCCCCTCAGCGCTTCAATCACAACATAGCATCTCCACAATCGATGGGGTTTTCCAATTAAAACTTGGTGCTTTAAGGATGAAATAAATAAAAAGAGTCTAGTTGGCAGGGATCAGAAAATGCAGGCAATAACCGAATGGATTTTTTAATGGCTGTTTAGTGAGACACTATACATATATATACATTATAGATACATATATGTGTATATATATCATACATGCATATATTCCGTAAATATATATATATATATAAATAATATATATATATATATATATATATATATATGAATAACTTGATCACGAAGTATATAAAACGTGATGCTATGTATAAATAAAGGTTTTCTTCGCCACGAAGGAAAAAAAGAAAAAGCGAGATAGCCAAGTACTTTCGGTCCTATTCGGACCCTTTACTGAGGCAAACTGATTTTACAGAGAACAACATAGTCAAAAGAAGGCTTAATATACAAACTGACACTACAAGATTAGCAGTAAGGGCGATTTTCACTCTACAGAAAGGAGGAGCCGCCTGAGGGTAGCCACACCTTGAAGGATACACGCAGTAAAACAAGTGATTCTTCTAGAAAACAGTACATTTTGAAAAAACACAGGAGCATATACAATTTAATATCGGGAATTTTTACACAAATTTTCCCCCCAAAATTATTATTAATGAAAAGACGAAAGAAAATATAAATAAATAATATATATATATATTATATATATATATATATATATATATATATATATAGATATAGTAAATATATATATATATATTATATATATATATATATATAGATATGATATATATATATATATATATATATAATATATATATATATATATATATATATATATATATATATATATATATCGAGCAAGAGAAAGAGGGAGAGAGAATATAGAACCAGGGAGAGAGAGAGAGAGAGAGAGAGAGAGAGAGAGAGAGAAAGAAATAATAACTATATACATGTGGGACTAATTTATTAGTTGTTCATTTATTTTAAGGTCCTTCATAAACATCTTACAAATATATGGGTTCAAATGGTACATTCCCAGACTAAGATTTAGGTTGTTTTTATCAGTGATCTGTATAATTGCCGATTCCAGTAAATTTCTTGAAACATAATCATTAGATCTAGCAATTATCGAGGTATCACCCCAATTAATACAATGAGATTTTTCACTCAGATGGATAAACAGTGCATTAGAAGTCTGGGCTGTTCTAATTGAATACATATGCTGCTTAATACGTACACATAAATCTTTACTTGACTGACCAACGTAAAACGATGGGCAATCCTTACAAGGAATTTTGTAAATGATGTTGTTATTTGTCACGGGACTATTCTTAATTAGCTAATTAAGAATAGACCCGTAACAAATTATTTTCTTGCGGGCGGGAAACTTGGACACGTGACTCAGCAAATCTGGAAAAATTCCCAAATTAGACACAAAATGAAAGGAAGAGTTCTTGAACAAGTTACAGTTCTTCAGTTTTATCTAACACACTGGGGGAAGGAACTCTAGTGTTTAAATGAGGTATGCAATGAAGACTTAAGCTTTAACAAGGCACAAGGGGAAGCACATGGCCCGATGAGGACAAAGGGATTTAGATGTAAAAGTGATACAAGGGAGATTTGAAAATGAAATTAGCAAGAGTCGTCTTGGAGAAATAGAGCTGGTTGGGGTTTTGCACTTTCAAGACATACCTTTAATCCTTGAGGCTTGAACATGTGTCGTGATATATGAAGGTGGTCCAACCAGCGTGTTTGGACAAAGGGCTGACTTCCCGTCAGAGAAGAAAGGATATTTCTATCCTCCTGTAGATTCTAGCATCGACTGAGAATGAAACTGGATGTTTTTGAATCGCATGGATTTCACACATAGCCTCCGGCATTGTCTGAAAAGTACGAAAACAACAACCAGCGAAGTTGGAAGGAAAAGAGGTCTTATGTTAGGAATCCCTAAAGCCCATATCGAGGCCTAGCTAATCCTGTGACCTGCCTGTCTTACTCTAAGCTCCAGCCTAAACGGAAATTCCTTTCCCTCATCCTACCTCGTGTTTCTCTCCCAAAATCAGCTGATTAGGAGAAAAATGGCTGCTCATTTAGAACTAAAATAAAACTGAATTATATTGTGAAGTCGAGGCATTCAATATCTGTAAAACATTCCTAAGGTTGTCCCTTTCATGTCAATTAGCTACCATAGAATACCTAATATGCTCTGAAAATAGAAATGATCTACATTATTGAAAATGTAAATACTACAAAGAACCATGACATATTGATTTCAAAGCATAACTACGTGTAATTAGGATTGAAAATCACATATCTCTCAATTATATATGTTATTTAACTCTTAATTATTTCAAATACGAGAAATGTAATATTTTTGTGTGTGGTGTAACATTACAGTAAATATATTAAATACTGATATAATTACACTGCGACATCAACTGCTCCACAAGGAGTTAGATTTGTTTCCGGCATTGGCATCATTCATGAAGCTAATAAGTTAATATCCCCTCTATATAATGGTGCTAAGGAAGCAGGCAAGAGAAGGCCAAGACATCGCGCTTGAAGGAAAACATATTTTCAGACTACCTTTGGTTTCATCTAAAGTAAAATGTTAGGAAACGTAACGATAACAGTGAAGGAACCTTCAGCTAACGGGTAGTTGGGTGGTCGAGAGCTGTTATAAGGAATTACTGAGAACCGTGTGTGCTGAGCGGTGGGCCTGCCCAGGACCCACTGAGTCTGGGCCTGCCAATCACAGCTTTTGTTTGTGTCTTATGAAAGTCGACGAACAGCGATCGGAGTGCTCCAAAGTTAAACAACTTTATCGCTATTATCGTCAGTATTATCAATCATCGAGCGACAATACTACCTCTAAAGTGAGTTTAGACAACCTTGTTTCAATGGAGGTGCGTGATGTGGCCGGGTCGTCTCCGAGTGAAAAAAAAAAAGAGCCACAAAGGAAATATCTAGTGTGTTGTTGTCTTCTGTTATCAAGGTACAGCAATTCTGGATTATGTTTCATGATCGAAGATTGATGTGAGTGATGATTTTGTGCCCTTACCAGAAACAAATCTTGGTGATAGTCTTGTTCATGAGCAAGGTAGAATCATAAAAAGTTCGGGTAAAGCAGAAAGCAGTGATATTACAGAGAATGGAAAAGGTAAAGGTAAAGGTAAGGATAGTAGCGTACAAAAAGAGGGAGAAAAAAAATTCATAACCGTATTAAACTTGTTTAAGAAAACATTTACGCATTTCATGGGACAAAGCCACACTAACAACGTGCTATAAATAATGTATTTGATGTTTTGATTACAACGATAATTAAAATTGTAGTTTTAACTCCAGGAGTTAGTGAAATTGAAGGTAAAATTGCAGTATTTACTGTATATCCGTTGAAACTCGGTAGCACTGTTTATTTTGTATTATGTCCAAATTGCAGCATGATTTAAGATAATTAATTTAAAGTTCCAACGGCTAATATATAGGGAACGGCATCGTTTATTTTTTCGTTTCTATGGCAACAGTTCCTTAAAAGATGATTACATTTGTTCAAAGCTTCATTAAACATAGGAGATAGGTGACAGAGTATATACATAAGTACATACAAATACAAATACACACACACACACACACATACATACACACACATACATACACACACACACACATATATAGCTATACAATATATATATAGATATATATATAGATATATATATATATATACTATAGAATATATATATATATATCATATATATTATTATATATATATATATATATAACATATATATATATATATATATATATATATATATATATATATATATATGTATATATATATATATATATATATATATATATATATGTATATATATAATATATATATATATATATATATATATATATATATATATATATATATATATATATATATATTATATATACTTGGGCTTACTAACCTAATGGTATGTGTTCAGTTCATTCTCTAATAAAAATTTTCACTTAAAATACTCGGTTACTTTATTTGAGTGTATTTGCCTGTATGTATACCGAAAGACAGACATACAGACAAATAGAATGATACTATCAGAACATTTGTTATTGATTCAGATCTACCGTTAGGTAGCCTTTTCTCACCTGAAACAACTTACATTGTCCATGTTTAATCCACCAGTAATGAAACTTTTCAGATACGGCCGTGATTGCATATTTAGCACATTTCTTGCGGCTACTTATCATTATTTTATATTTTACCTCTTCCAATTGTAAATAAAGATCGCAAATAAGTCAAGAAACAGATTAACTTGTCGATTATTGTAAGTTAACATGTTTCTTTTCATTCCAAGTTCGTAAATGAAGGTTTCTTGAGCTATAGGGAGAGATTTGTCTTAATAATTTTATATTTCTTATTTAGACTGGCTGTTAAGGTTCACGATACTATTTACTTCAGACAGAGCCGGGTCAATATTATTCTAATAAACACGAGCATTGAAGGTGATAGTTTATCCTAGAGATCATTGAAATTGATATAATATCTACATTAGTTGAGACTGATTCTAATTAGTGTTAAGTACGATGTATAAATCACGATATTCCGTTGGCGGGAAGGATTAATTTGGAAAACAAAATTTAGGTAGCTGCAAAGGCAATGTCCACGCCTAACTCAAGTTATTGCTTGGCTCTAGGCGTTGTCTCGAATCGTAGTAGTAAATGCAGTCGTAGTGACTTTGTTTTGGAAAATATGAGTTGCTTTATATTTCTACGACACAAATCTTAAAATGAAAAAGGGATTTACTTCTAATTTCAGTTATTCTGTCTCATGTTTACGGCTGAATTAGAAAGTGAAAACTCGTTTTCAAAAAAATAGTTGCAATTACGAGCATAAATGAGTTCTGGTCTTTTTGCTTCAGGTTCGCTTCGTGAAGTATTATTTGTCTTTCCTAAAGTGCATAAGGGGAGCGTTTGTCGCTCTAAGTCCTATTCTGACCTCTTGCAATACGGCCAGTTACAGAAGAGCCCAATATCCTGTTCCATTATCGTAACCTCTTTGCTTGGAAACAAGCATTCCCTTCCTAACTCGAACATGTTTGCCAAAGACATAACCACCCGATTTTTTTTTTATCTTTCTACAAATGTAGGCCGCAGGCAACGATGCGAATTCTTTTTAGTAAGCTATTTGGTAGATTTGGTTTTATCTATGATGGTTCTCATGGAAAGGATTTGGAAGGAGAACAACAGGCTGTGCTGGAAGCAAACTTTTTATAAAATGGAAACCTTTACAGTCTCACTTAAGGGATCACCGCAGGTTGTCCTCTGGGTCCAGTTGCAGCAAATATTTCTATGTGGCGTTTATAGGAAAGCGTCTTTGATGGGTGTCCACAATTGCCTCTTCCTGTTTACTACTACGTTATGTAGATGATACTTTTGTTCCTTTTGGAGTTTGCTGATAATTTCCAGCCTCATAATACGGTTACTGCTGAACACGAAAACCGCAGGCACTTGCCCTATTATAGCCAAGGTTTCTTTGATCCATACAGAATATGAAAAATGTTGGTCAGGTCTGGTTTTTTAACTAAGTTTTTAATCTTCGCATCCCTCAAGAAACCTTGGCTGTAATCTTTACAGTACCTCCTTGTTTTAAATCCTAAAATTAACTGCCATTGAACTTTATTGCAGAGAGGCTTTGGTCTTCCTTGCAACTGGATTCCTTTTCACCATGAGGTTGAATGTCGTAGACTTAAAGAGTGCATTCATGAAAGTTGCTATCCAAAACAGCTATTCGATAAATACATCAGGAAATTTATGAATCATAAGTTTCAGCCTTCAATTCCAGTTCCTCTTGTGCCCAGGATCCTGCCTGTGCCTAAATTTAACTGAGGTAAGGCAGTAAAGAAAGAAACAAAGGATTGGATCTCGTAATCTACGATGCCTTTTGCCATTGTTATCACCAAACAGTACTGCTATAATTATCCAATATTGCACATAATTCCCAGATGACCTGTCATTATTGTTTCGGCAATGGGAATCAATAAATGTTGTTTTCTCTGGTTATTAATTTTATAATGATTAGGGCATTATGAGTCATACATGAAGGATTAAGAATAGCTCGATGGCACAGTGCCAAACTAATTAGAAATAATTTCTGGTAATTTTTATATAAATTAGGTTTTCGTACGGAAATGCGTTTTGGCAAAACATTGTGGTTTTTCTTTCACATGTACAGGTGTTAAATTTACAGTTACGGGCTGCTGTGAAGCAAGAGCCAGTGCCAGCGCAAGGCTGTCTTATTCTATCAACACCCTCCCCCCCCGCCCCGCCACCCACACCAAAAGAAGTCCATCCTCAGCTTATCAGCCTAGAGGATGTCTGGCATCTCCAGACGTAAAGCTCGCTTTAAAGAAATATAGAGAGATGAGAGAGAGTTAGAAGAGAGATAGAGAGAGAGAAGAGAGAGAGAGAGAGAGAGAAAGGAGAGAGAGAAGAGAGAGAGAGAGAACCGTGAATGACTCTGATGGCTATGATATCATAGTTTATCTGTAAAATTGAAATATATACACCGATCTTGACCCTGTATTTGTAAATAACCTTCATGGGCGCTCTACTACCCTGTTTAAGTAGCACGGAAAAAGCCGTTATTAGAAAAATAGAGAAGAATCTCTACAAGCGTAACGTTGTTTAAGTAGCCATTACTTTTAATAAAGTATGCTTGAGAGACGGTCTGCTTCCTAAGTACACTATTATTATTATTATTATTATTTTTTTTTTATTTATTTATTTATTTTTTTTTTTTTTGCTCTATCACAGTCCTCCAATTCGACTGGGTGGTATTTATAGTGTGGGGTTCCGGGTTGCATCCTGCCTCCTTAGGAGTCCATCACTTTTCTCACTATGTGTGCCGTTTCTAGATCACACTCTTCTGCATGAGTCCTGGAGCTACTTCAGCCTCTAGTTTTTCTAGATTCCTTTTCAGGGATCTTGGGATCGTGCCTAGTGCTCCTATGATTATGGGTACGATTTCCACTGGCATATCCCATATCCTTCTTATTTCTATTTTCAGATCTTGATACTTATCCATTTTTTCCTCTCTTTCTCTTCAAGCTCTGGTGTCCCATGGTATTGCGACATCAATGAGTGATACTTTCTTCTTGACTTTGTCAATCACGTCACGTCTGGTCTATTTGCACGTATCACCCTATCCGTCCTGATACCATAATCCCAGAGGATCTTTGCCTGATCGTTTTGTATCACTCCATCAGGTTGGAGCTCGTACCACTTATTACTGCAAGGTAGCTGATGTTTCTTGCTCAGGCTCCAGTGGAGGGCTTTTGCCACTGAATCATGCCTCTTTTTGTACTGGTTCTGTGCAAGTGCTGGGCATTCGCTTGCTATGTGTTTTCGTATTGCACTTCCTACATATGGGAGAGATGTTATTTCTGTCTATCGTTCTTTGAACATATCTGGTTTTTACGGCCTGATCTTGTGCCGCTGTTATCATTCCTTCAGTTTCCTTCTTTAGCTCTCCCCTCTGTAGCCATTGCCATGTGTCATCGCTGGCTAGTTCTTTAGTCTGTATCATGTATTGTCCGTGCATTGGTTTGTTGTGCCAGTTCTCTGTTCTATCTGTCATTCTAGTGTCTCTGTATATTTCTGGGTCTTCGTCTATTTTTATTAGTCCTTCTTCCCATGCACACTTTAGCCACTCGTCTTCACTGGTTTTCAGATATTGCCCCAGTGCTCTGTTCTCGATGTTGACGCAGTCCTCTATACTTAGTAGTCCTCTCCCTCCTTCCTTTCGTGTTATGTATAGTCTGTCCGTATTTGCTCTTGGGTGTAGTGCTTTGTGTATTGTCATATGCTTCCTGGTTTTCTGATCTATGGTGCGGAGTTCTGCCTTCGTCCATTCCACTATTCCTGCGCTGTATCTGATTACTGGCACTGCCCATGTGTTTATGGCTTTTATCATATTTCCGGCGTTGAGTTTTGACTTGAGTATCGCCTTGAATCTCTGCATATATTCTTTCCTGATCGTGTCCTTCATCTCTTGGTGTTTTATATCCCCTCCTTCCATTATTCCCAGGTATTTGTATCCTGTCTCATCTATGTGTTTGATGTTGCCCCCATCTGGTAGCTTTATCCCTTCAGTTCTCGTTACTTTCCCTTTTTGTATGTTGACTAAGGCGCATTTTTCTATTCCAAACTCCATCCTGATGTCCCCAGATACAATCCTTACAGTCTGGATTAGGGAATCTATTTCCTTGATGCTATTACCATTCAGCTTGATGTCGTCCATGAACATCAGATGGTTGATTCTGTTGCCTCTTTTCTTGAGTTGGTACCCGGCATCCATCTTCTGTAGTACTTTTGTCATGGGAATCATGGCTACTACGAAGAGTAGGGGGGAAAGTGAGTCGCCCTGGAAGATCCCTCTCCTGATATTAACCTCTGCTAGTCTTATTCCAGAGCTTGTAAGTATTGTATTCCAGTTGCGCATTGTATTTTTGAGGAAACTGATGGTGTTTTCCTCTGCCCCATATATTTTCAGGCATTCTATTAGCCATGTGTGTGGTATCATGTCGAAGGATTTCTTATAGTCTATCCATGCCTTGCTTAAAAAAAAAAAAGTGTTATATTTTCTCTGGCTGTGCAAGCTTTTAGAATTGAGCAACACCTCTAAAAGTATCATATGACTCCTCTAGATAAAATAAGTGTCTCTACCGAGAGTGTTATGACGATAATTATTTTGTGGTCGAAAGGGAGAATAATGTGCTACTGTCAAAAGTTATGTTGTCACTTATGTATCTCAAAGAATGACTGATCTTTTCTTCAAAGCGAAATGGCTCCATTCTCGGCTCTGAGAGGGTCATTCAGCTTCTCCTAAAATTGCCGTAAACTCTCATACGACCTCAACATTGTACTTCCCGTTAACTGATGGTGTCAAGAGTATCTTTATTAGCCCAAGCACCGGAGGTAAAGACGCCTGAGGTCGTTTTTATGTAAATCCAGTTATCGTAAGGCAAGGAATGCTACATATCTTTACTTTTGTTTCGCTGCATTTTCATAATCCATAATTTTCACCCGTATGCAAGTAATTTAGTTCATTAACTGCACGGTGATAACCAGACTCGTATTGTCAGTGGTTTGCGCAGCATAAGCATTTGGGAGCGCAATTCTTGCTTAGCAACTAAGCAGTTCAGTGAACAGAGATTATGCTCGATACTGAGCCCACGGAAAATATATATACGTTTGGTACAGAAGACAGTTATATGTGGACTGGTATTTTGGTGATGTTTTTTCTTCTTGTATTGTTACCTTCACGTGTTTAGAGTTCTTCGTCTTTGATTGAATAACCTGTTATTAAGAAATCGGATAAACAGAGGCTTCACCTCACCTCGTAGATTTTTAAACAAATTAGTTTCACGAAATTTAATTGGTTGAGATGCCGAGATTAAAAGGTCATTCAGATCTCCACACTCGAGTCCTTAGTCATTCTTTATGGGAACATCAAAAACTAAGAGTGGAGTAAGGCTGGTTTGTGAATAGTTTACAATTCGGAAATGTTGAGAGGAATGAAAGGATTAAGTGGAAAGTACAGGATACAAGGCCTGGTAGAGGTATGAGATTGTAAGGGACATCATATTCAGGAAGGAACAGAATGTCAGTGAAATACAACTGATACTGTGGGAAGAAGAGCTTAACGTGCTGCTCATGAGCCTTATTCTTAGGTACGTAGAGTAACTGGTGTTGCCTGATATTTCTGTGCAGGAGGTGCATTGTTGATTTAATAGGTAGACCAGTATAATGGATTTAGTAATGTCATTTCCTTTGTTAGTCAAGGTTTGTGTTCCAGGACCCTTGCTATGTATCAAGTATGCTGGTGAAAGGCGGTAAAGTCTAGAGAACAAATTACAAATAGATTCCATCCGCCGATTATGCTACACACACACACACGCGCACACACGCACACAACACACACACACACACATATATATATATATATATATATATATATATATATATATATATATATATATATATGCGAATACCACGGGAAATGATAGTCAGGAATCCAAGCGCTTTCGTCTTTATTCAGACATCGTCAAGGAGCTACTGAAAGGTTTTTAGATATTCCTAGAATTTTAAAGCTTTTTAACATAAATGTTGTTTTCAGTAATATTAATGTCAAGAGTTTAGTAATCAAAAATTCTCCTAAAGATCTTCCAGGCTGCATATATGAAATTCCTTGCAAAAAGTGTGATAAAATCTATTACGGACAGACTGGCAAATCTCTTTCACAGCGTCTAAAGCAACATCAATATTCTGTGAGAACTGGGCAAATATCGAATGCATTATTTGTACATATGAGAGATTTAGACCATCCTATTAACTGGAGCAAGCAAGAGCCTTAGTCCCATGTAATGACACAGTTAAAAGGAATATCATTGAATCTTGCTTTATCAAGTCAAAAAATAGAAATGTTCTAAATTTAAGTCTTGGTTTATTTAAACTTGATGCTTTCATAATGAAAAAAGTTGTAGATAAATATAAGCAACACAATTAATATATTCAGTTTTTTACATGTTTTGGACTGTAAAGATACTTTGTAATTTCGGTTAGAGTCAGAATCTGTTTAAGTTTGTGACCGTGTGATATCCGATAATCCTGGATTATCCCTTTTAATTTTTACCCTTTTGATAATTAACCATCTGGTATTCCTGATCTTGTTTGTACCTGAGGCCTTCCTCTCCAATTGTACTTTAGTAGCTCCTTGACGATGTCTGAATAAAGACGAAAGCGCTTGGATTACTGACTATCATTTCCCGTGGTATTCGCTTATTAATGAAGTCACGTGCATCTACTGTGATTTTTAAGCATATATAATATAATATATATCATATATATATATATATATATATATATATATATCTATATATAGATATATATAGATAATATAGTATATAGATATATATATATATATATTATATATATATATATATCTATATATCTATATATATAGATATATATATATATATATATATATATATATATATATTATATATATATATATATATATGTATAATATATATATCTATATATATATATATATATATATATATATATATATATATATATATATATGGAACAGAACACTTTTTGAGGGATATCGAAAGTTCAGTTGGGATATGCCCCGTGATAGACATATGCTTAACCTACGATTAATAAATTGTGATAAATATCAGGAATAAAGATATATTTATAACACCAGTTGAGAACAAGAAACTATCATAACAGGATTTAACGTGAAATTATTAGTTATGGATATTTTAAAAACGTCAACGAAATCCTCGCCCCCCTCGCACCAAGCGCAACTGAGTTTCAAGAAATGAAAATCCTTTGTCATTATCTGGAATTTTCTATTTGATACTTTTATTCGTTTCACCATAATTCCTACTGCCACGTTTCTGGAGCGCTATTGATTTTCGATACATTGCTGTGTTTCCACATTGGAAAAGAAATGGATAATACATTTTTTTTTAATTTATGCCGAAAGTTACTTATCCAGTCATGACTGTTTAGATATCGTGAAAGTCACTTACACTAAACACACAATTTTACTTTTACCGCTACGACCTCGTATTTTTTACGCCTACAGAGTATGTAATCAAGTCTTATTTGTCCGTGTTTTTATTCAAGCATATCCTAATCGTTCATTTTCTAAACAGAAGTCTGCAAAAATCCGGTAACTTCATATGACCTGATGGTCTAGTCTTGCGCGACGCGTAAGCAAAACTAAATATAGCAAGATCATTTGCGTAGTGAATGTGGTGCACCATAATCATGGAATAAGGTAAAGAAAGCAGTCTCAAGTATTATTTCCTTTATGGGTATGTCAGTCTTTTTCTTCAATCTGTCTTTCCACCCTCTAAAAATTATTTCCTAGTGCAACCAAGAGGTTTCCCTCCTTTTGCACACATAAACCTTCTGACTATCGATTTCCCTTTCACCGCTGAATGATATGATAGCTCCCAGCGTTTGCCCTTTGGCCTAAATTCTGTATTCTTTTGTGTATTCTATTCTGAAGAAGGTCCTTGCATTTCTTGTCCTGTTGTAGAGGTGGGAGTTTTAGGGAAGGTGGTGGACGATTGATAATGAGAAAAACTAAAGAGGTTTGACAGAAAATAAAACCCTACACAGAAAGTATGGGGGACGTGATACGGGCTACGAAAGAAATGAATTCTTCACAAAGAAAATAAACAGTAATCATAAGAAATAAACTCTAACGCCTCTAGTAACGATTAAAATAAGAGAATATTCAAAATGGTTCGTCGAATAAAATAAGGAAATGTTCAGCTTCAGTTTTCATACTGTAGTAGAATTGTTTGGGTAATAAAGAAATAATACTTTAAATGAAACAGACACAATTCGGAAACACCGTATGTTGACCCATTCTTCGCTATTTTCCATTTAAGTAATCATTTCCGGTTAAAATTAAGTTTTGTGCTCACGGTAATTGCGATTGGGGTTGTGTTGTTCTAGTTAAAAGTCTGAAAACATCGGAAATATATATTATTGGTGCTTGAAGGCCTGGCCACGGGAATACCGGATATAAATGACCTTCCCTTGATACTGAAGATCTGTGCATTTATTAAATAACAATTCGCATGATGGCATTGGGGAAATGATGGTGAATTTGTTGAATATGACGAAGAAATGAGATACTCAGTACTTAAAACCACAACTAAAAAATAAGTGTATCTATCATTCAGAGTGAGTTAAATGCCTGGAACTTACAGTAGTTATATCTCGAAAGTGATTCAGTTGTTGCTCCACCTGTCAGGCACACATCATAATGATAGATGTCAGCTAAAAGGATGAATATCATTTTATGTAAATATCGTATCACAGTGTTAGTTGTACTACTATTATTGCATGCTGAATGTAACATCATTTGACTAATACAAACTACATTGTCACTGGTCCTATTACAGTAATACATTATTAGAATAATTAAATATTGAATGTTAAGACTTAACCTTTCGTATCTGTTTAAAAAACATAAATATTTGACCTTTAGATAAAAGAAGGACATAGTTCAATTAAGTATTTTAATGATATTTGTTCGTGATATGTGTATGTTGCACTGCTGGCAATTTTAAAATACATTAGATTCGTGCCATTGTACAACATATATTAAATTTTTCGTTATCACATATAACACTGTTAGTGAAATTTCTTGAGATACTTTTTACATTGGGTTGGCCATTCACATATATTTCACTCTATACGTTTCTGCTGTTGGGTCATTTACCGTTAATTTTAATATCTGTGCTTTTTCTTGTTTCGTGAATCTTTTTGGGCCTAAGATGAGAGCCGTAATGATATTCTAAAAATTAAAACAGGAAATGATGAAAAAGAGTATTGGCGAACAGAAAAGTGGTACGGAATGAATGAAAAATTAACCACAAACCAGCACATTTACCGTACTGAGTATCACGAAATCCAAACGCAATCCGCTACCCTAGTCCATGCCTAAGTAGATGAAGAAGTAAAGTGTAAATATTATTGCTTTGGCATAAAAAAAGCTGGTTATTATTGTCAAAATTGGCCTGATTGGTATATTGTTTCAATCTGTCCTGAAGTGAACTATATTTTATGAGAAAAACATTGTTCCAATTAGCGTGTTTTGTTAATTGTTATACAAAAGAGAAGGTTTGCCATGTGGTTACTAAATACGGTGCAAAAATTTTAAAGAAAATCATGACAGGGAAAAGGGATCCGTTGTGTCAAGATTTATGGAGCACAACCAATCGGTATCGGCTGTTTGTTTAACAAGAAGATATGGAATCTACTCCAGAAGTAAACCTAATTATAATTACCCGGAGGCCCCAAAGAAAACTGATTACAGGGAAGGGGTAACTTGACGGAATTTTCATATCATATTTGGCCTAAGTGCGAGGTAATGATGGCTAAATTAAATAGGCTTCTTGATTCAATTCAAAACAAGATCAAAAAGTCGATTGCCACCTATATTCTCGCTAGAGTCGTTATTTCTCATTCTGCATATCCCATAATACTAACTTCAATTACATCATTTCTATTTACACTATTGATTTGGCCTGAAGCAGACTGGAATAAATTTGTTTTTGTGGCCTTTACATATTTTTAACGGCATGTATATACGTTTACATAGATATATATATATATATATTATATATATATATATATATATATATATATATATATATATATATATATATATACACACTCGCTCGCGCGCGCACACACACAGATATATATATATATATAATATATATATATATATATATATATATATATATATATATATATATATATATATACGGAATATACATATTTCTTTTCTCTAACACCCGTGACTATTCTGAGGTGAAAAAAATAAAGGTGTTTCTGTGTAGTAAATGGCAGCTCAAGAAAATGTGCGAATTTTAAACCGCTAAATTGTGCTGCTGACATTTCGTGTTCCTATTCCCAAGTAATATGTTTCTCTCAATGGTCGAAGAGCGGCCGTCATTTCTCCTGAAATACTAGAGCTCGTCATCCTCTTCATGTTAGATTCGAAATAATGAGGCATTTTACCGCCAATCCTCTAGAATCTTCAAGGCTTTAACAATCAGTATGGCCAAATTTATTTGTCCTTTGGGGATACAAAAATTCCTTCGCATGCTGCTACTCATAGCGTATCTTTTCCTCAAAAGACTATACACAGATGGGCATGAAGAAATCCAGGAATAAGATTTATCCTTACAATAATTGCGATTTAAATAATCACTTGAGATGAGCTTTCGGTGAACCCCTGGAAAACCTCTCTTTGGGTGCGGGTGGTGGGTGGTCGGGCGATAGGTGTGCTGTGAATGTTCGCTGTTATAAGCACGTTAATGCTTCTGCTCGTTGGGTCTTGTTTTTTTTTCACATAATTTTTAAAACTTATATCCATTCCTATTTTTTTAAACTTCAGTATTGTTTTATTAATTTGTATATAAAGCCTTGCAAACTGACTCTAAGAACAAAATCATACTATGAGAGTATCATGTAGGACTTTGAGCCTTCAAGAAGCTTGATTGACCTTTATTTTAGTGAAGCCTTTGAAAGGGACAAACCAACATGTACCTAACTTTAGATTCCTTGGTCATAAAAAACGGGAAGCAGCTACAGGGTAACAAAAAAGTATTGTGTAAGGATTAAATCAAGGGGTATTGGATTATCAATGTTATTGTCTTTTGACTTCAAGAAAAATATCAGAAACTACCCATGAGTGTTTGCGAGCCTAATTTTTTACTTTCAACATAAATATACCTCCTTTTACCCACAAATTTAAGTAACACGAAACTGAAATTGTATTGCCTCGAGATCTTTGACTACAGGGTGCTACAGAATGAACTTGCAATTGTACCCCGATATTATTTGTGAATCAGTACATCTGAAGGTACCCAAACAAAGCAGATTACCCGTTCTGATGATACAATAACATTAAGACGGACCTATACTTCTACGAGCACATTACAGCTCAACTTGTCATTAGTGTTACTAATCACCAAAAAATCATGCAGAGTAACACAGAAGTTATATGTGGAAAAGAAAGCTTACAAATGGTTGTTTATTCATCAGCCTAATTAATTGGATAAAATTAAGAAATACATCAATTTGATTGTTCTAAAACTCTTGTCCTTCCATATTACCCAATTTAATATGTAAATAATGACTGATACGAAACAAACAAGAGTAGGTACTAAGAGATCCTTGAAACCTATTTAATATAACTTTAGTATCCTTTGCTTAACTCGTCCTTCATGAGAGTATCATGAAGGACTTGGAGCCTTCATGAAGCGTGATTATCTTTTATTTTAGTGAAGCCTTTGATAGGTACAAGGCAAGTTTAGATTCCCTGGTCTTAAAAAACGGGAGGCAGATACAGGGTAACAAAAATAGTATTCTGTCAGCATTAAATCAATGGATATTGGATTATCAATATGTCATTGTCTTTTGACTTAAAGCAAAATATCTCAGACACTACTCATGAGTGTTTGTGAGACTAATTTTTTTTACTTTCAACATAAATAAACCTTCTTTTAGCCACAACTTTCAGTGGCACGAAACAGAGAATGTATTGCTTTGAGATCCTTGACAACAGGGTGCTACAGAATGAACTTGCGATTATACCAGATATTATTTATGAATCAGCTCATTTGAAGGCACCCAGTTAAACCAGATTACCTGTTCTGATGCCATCATAACATTACGAGGGACACCTATACTTCTACGAGCACATTGCACCTCAGTTTACTATTAGTATTTCCATTCACCAGAAACAAAATTATGCAGGTACTTGAGTGTCCCTTCCTGGGAATAAATACAGAGTAACACAGAAGTTATATGTGGAAAAGAAATCTTAGAAATGCTTGTTTATTCTCATTCATTAGCCTAATTGAATTTGATAAAATTAAGAAATAAATCTATTTGATTGTTCTGAAACTCTTGTGTCCCTCCACGGTACCTAATTTAATATGTAAATAATACGACAGCATATATATACACGGTATTACAAAATTAAACTTATCAATACAAGGCATTACAAAATTAAACTTATCTATACAGGGTATATTACAACATGAAACTTATCTATACAGTGTGATACAAAATGAAACTTATCTATACAGGGTATTACAAAAAGAAACTTACTATACAGGTTATTACAAAAGGACCCTTATCTAAGTAACTTCAGTATTATTTGCTTAATTCGTTTTATAGTTTTGCAAACTGTCTCTAAGAACAAAATCGTACTATGAGAGTATCATGAAGGACTTTAAGCCTTCAAGAAGCTTAATTGACCTTTATTTTAGTGAAGTCTTTGACAGGGACAAGGTAACATGTAATTAACTTTAGATTCCTTGGTCTTAAAAAACGGGAAGCAGCTTCAGGGTTTCAAAAAAGTATTGTGTAAGGATTAAATCAACGGGTATTGGATTATCAATATCTTATTGTCTTTTGATTTCAGGAAAAATATCCCAGACACTACCCATGAGTGTTTGTGAGCGTAATTTATTTACTTTCAACATAAATAAACCTCTTTTTAGCCACAAATTTAAGCACGAAATTGACAATGTATTGCTTTGAGATCCTTGATTACAGGGTGCTACAGAATGAACTTGCAATTTTACCCCGATATCATTTACGAATCAGTTCATCTGAAGGCACTCAATCAAAGCAGATTACCTGTTCTGATGCCACAATGACATTAAGATAGACACCTATACATCTACGAGAACATTACAGCTCAATTTATTAGTATTTCTAATCACCAAAAAAATTATACAGGTACTTGAGTATCCTTGGATGTGGATAAATACAGAGTAACACAGAAGTTATATGTGGCAAAGAAACCTTATAAATAGTTGTTTATTCTCATTCATCAGTCTAATTAATTGGATAAAATTACGAAATACATTAATTTGATTGTTCTGAAACTGTTGTGTCCTTCCATATTACCAAATTTACTATGCAAATAATGATTGACACGAAACAAAGAAGAGTAGGTACTAAAAAATCCCTGCCAGGACAGCATATCTATACAGGGTCTTATAAAATGAAACTTAAGATAACTTCAGTATTCTTTGCTTAATTCGTATTATAAAATTTTGCAAACTGACTCAAAGAACAAAATCGTATAATGAAAGTATCATGAAGGACTTTGAGCTTTCATGAAGCTTAATCGACCTTTGTTTTAGTGAAGCTTTTAACAGGGACAAGGCAACATCTACCTTACTCTAGATTCCTTGGCCATAAAAGAAAGGGAAGCCGCTATAAGGTAACAAAAAAGTAAGTGTTAGGATTAAATCAACGGGCATTGGATTATCAATATGTTTTTGTCTTCAGACTTCAATCAAAATATCCCAGACACTACCCATAAGTGTTTGTGAGCCTAATTTATTTTACTTTCAAGATAAATAGACCTCCTTTTAGCCACAACTTTCACAGATGGACGTGAAGAAATCCAGGAATAGGAATTTTCCTTACAATAATTGCGATTTAAATTAACACTTGAGATGAGCTTTCCGCGAACCTTTGCAAAAGTTCTCTTTAGGTGCGGGTGGTAAGGGGTCTAACGATAGATGTTTTGTGAATGTTCGCTGTTATAAGCACCTTAATGCTTCTGCTCTTTGGTTTTTTTTTTTTACATAATTTTCACAACATATATCCATTCCTATTAAAAAAAAAAGAGACCTTATAATTCAGAAGGTGTGAGAGCAGTAGAAGCACAAAGAATCTCAGTAAGTATTGTTAATCAGCTTACTGATGAAGAGTTCTTTGTTTTGCATGCAGTTTCTCTTAAGCATGAAATTGATCATCTCTATATATCCAGTTGATGCTCTCTGCAATTAAGAATTATTATAGAGGTGAGTGTGGTCCAGTTTATCTTTTAGAGCAACCCTCCCGACTAATGGAACACTTAATCGGTGAAAACATGTCCTCGCTTTTCGACTCTTTTCAGCAATGGTCTTTCCCCTCAAAGAGTAAAAACGGGGTTGTATTTATTGCCTAATTCATGCCTAAATGGCTGTTTTAACGATGACTTCTTGAGAAAAAAATCTTAGTATATTTCTTTACCTCAAGAAACCCCTACCAACAGCATAAAAGCCGTTGCATTAGTGGTTTAATAAGAAAACAATACAGAAAAGAATTTAAGGGAAAACTAGAAATGTGATTTTCTGATTAATATAGAGTTTCTCTCTCCATCTTTGCTTACTATTTCGTTCTAAATCTAACAAAGTATTTGTAGCTTTAGTTAGTTTTTACATAAACGAAGTTTTAGTTGTCATAGAAAATCTTATGAACAGGACTTGTTATGGAAAATAAAAGTTAATAAATACAGACTGTATTTATTAAGATTTTATATAACAGACCTAGTCTACATTTAGCTTTTATTGCACCCTTCACCATTTTGCCTTATTATTTTTAGTGTGGCATCGCTCTCCATGCAAACCAAAATTCTCCTCCCACTTTACTCATTTTATTCTATTGTTGTTGTCCAATGTCTTTCACCACACTTCTATATCAGAAAACACGCAATAATTTACTTTTTTAATAAATCATACTCAGATAAAGTTTCATACGCATAAAAAATAGGTTTCCTGAGGTCAAATTGCGTTTTTATTTGTATAACACTAATCTCTCTCCTTTCCGATCTTTTTTATGACCATATTCCTCTTTCCCGAAATCTTAGAGGTTTTTAGAAGAATAGATTTAGCTAAGAAATTAATTAAGATAGTTTAGAAAATTTGAGAGTGAGACAGAGAGTTAC
>NC_087210.1:23822474-23830260 GCF_015104395.2 Macrobrachium nipponense
TTTATCCGTATGAATTAAAAAAACAACACAAATGTTGCTACAAACAACATTATATTTTCAATACGGGTCGAATGTAAGTAAAATTTAGCTTCTTTGCGAGGCTACTCGTATGCGATTCACAAGAGTAATTATTTACAATAACATCAAAAGCAAGATTACAACGGCTATATACAGATCGATAATGGACTCAAAACATGTTCGACGTTGCAGACGTCACAATAAAATGTTAATTACATTTATATTTCATCTTATTTTTTAGTAAAGCAATCAGTTGACACGCAATACAAAAGAGGCTAGTCAAGTGACCTGAGGAATGAAGGCGTAACCACAGTTAAGGTGAAGTAACAACAGGGTAAATGACTGAAGAAATACTGAGCAGCGTTGAGAAATTAAAACTTACTTATAACATTTTTCCGTGGCAGTGCCATATCGAAGGACTGGGGAGGTACAGCGATAAAAATGATGAGTAAGCAATGAAAAGAGATAGAAATTAAAAAACAAAACAAAATTAACTTGGAAAACTTAAGGGAAAATGAAGTTCATTAGATTTCCATAGCTGTAATTTATTTTCAAGTCGATTTATGAAAATATTTGAGCAATAAGTTGCATACTAATTTTTGCACGTGTGTCTAGAAGTGTAGCCATGCATATTTACAGAGAAATTAGAAAAATATTTCCCATATAAAAACCATACCTATTTTGATAAGTCAACTACTTGTAAATTATATTAGATAAGAGAGAAAATAGCCATAATAGCTTATTTTAACGGTCCTCTATATTCCGTTTATTTAGAAGGAAGAGTAATGACTAATTTTCCTTTTAATACAAAAACTTGACCATAATCTGCTCTTAATAACTCAACTGGTATTATCTCTTCAATAGAAAATTCCCAGAAATTTCACGTCTATTTCTTAGCGTTATTAATATAAGTAAAGAAAGTGAAATATAAATTTTTATACAAAATGTGCATGAAGTGATACCAAACCATGAACGCTGAAGAAATAAAATGAAATGAAATTGCAGCAATAATGAAACAAAACTGTGTATGCAAAAAGGAATCCAATGGTATTGCGAGACAAAGAGTCTAGAAGGATACAGCACCAGATATTTTAGCGAGGGAAAGAAATTGCAGATAAAAGTAAATCAGCGCAGAAATAAATCAAATTAAAGAATAGTATAGATATTCAAGAAAGACGATAGTATGTCTTGTAGTTAAAAAAAAAAAAAAAAAAAAAAAAAAAACATGGACAAAGAAGCAGAAAAAGGCAAAGCAGGAAAAAAGGTTAAATCGTGTTAGATGATACACGGAAGTTTCACGATGCAAGTAAAACTGTCGAAGAAAAGGCGAAGCAGATAAAGTGAAAGGTACAATAATTTCCATACAAATGTCTCTATATTATGCTAAATCAAGTTCAAATGGCTGGAGTTTACAGGTGAATGCAACGAAAATAGAAAGGATCAAATACGCAGACAAGAGGAGTTAAATTAATTAAGTTGTAGAAGCCCTCTGATAAACAAGTACTAGTATAGTAAATTCACATCAATCGTGCATTTGACGTCTAGGCAGGATGTATGTTCCACCTCTCCTGAAAGACGTATCCCTCAGGAGAGGTTGAACATAGATCCTACCCATGTGAACTCTCGAGAGAGGCTGAGAGTTTCCAACCCTGTGATTGACTTATCAACAGCCAATTTGGAGCGTCGTAAGGGACTGGCCTAGACATCAAACGCACGGTTGATGTGAATCTATTATAAACATTATGGTTATGAAAGCAGTATCGCTAAACTCTTAAAAAGAGAGAGAGAGAGAGAGAGAGAGATCAATGACCGTTTATGTTGTCATAAAAATATGAAATGTTTAAAAAGCTTCATAAAGAAGAGAATCAACACTAACATTTGTTGTTCTTGCACTGTAAGTAAGAATCTTTCGTATTTTGAACATTTTAGTTGTAGAGAGAGCGCTGGTATGGAGGACAGAGAAATGACATTCACCTGACATGACCGTCCAGTGGGAGGATGCAGCATCCAGTTATTCTTGAATTCTCTTGTGAAATAGAAAAGACGGGAAACTGTTAGGAAATTTACCAGTACATTGCGATATCAGCTTAATAGTAAAATATTTCCGATGCACAGAAAATAGTCACATAATCCGAATGTTTCCAGGAGTGATAATTTAATCAAAATATCAGCCAGAAATGAAATTACAATTAATGTGTAGTGGCATTTGAGAGCAAAATTATTAAATGAGAATGTATTTATTCACGAGTGTGTGTGTGTGTGTGTGTGAGAGAGAGAGATGAGAGAGAGAGGAGAGAGAGAGAGAGAGAGAGAGAGAGAGAGATTTACCAACGCTGAACAAATTATGTAAGAGAGGCAGGAATACTCCAGAAAAACACACTGAACGCGTTGTCGATGGGAAATTACATCCTGGCAACCATTTGTAGATCTTTACCCTGATTTAGATACGGGAGGGGAACCTATGGCCAAGAGGAGAGAGAGAGAGAGAGAGAGAGAGAGAGAGAGAGAGAGAGAGAGAGTGAGGCGATGGGAAGAGCAGCAGAAGGCAGAAAGGGCGATAATTTGCAAAACCATTTCGCAACAGTTATCTGCAAGCTGTGCTTCATATCAGGGGACACCAGATGGAAACGAATACCCAGACAAGTGTCTCGGGGTTGGGACTTTACACTTTCATTGGGATCAGATTTCATGGTTGCGGAGTTGGGCAAAGCTGTTTAAAAGCTTTTTCAAGAACAAATTTTGAATGGAAACAATAGCTTTTATTTGTGCAGAGGTGTATATCCACAAGATCGGATACATGATTGTGTATATATTTGTGGATGTATGTTCGTATGTATGAACTACGTAGATCAGAGACAATAGTCAAGATTAAAATTCTGTCTCCTACAGGAATTTGGTATCAGAAAATAATATTTAATCTTTCTTCTTCTTCTTCTTCTTCTTCTTCTTCTTCTTCTTCTTCTTCTTCTTCTTCTTCTTCTTCTTAATATTATTATAAGGTATCATCAATTGAAATTATTTTATACAATGACATTTATTCTATTTTTATAACGTTTATTCTGCATTGCCTACACCAACATTTCATATCTTCAAATTATTTAACTCAAACATTAACCATCCTACACCTCTTTCAGTAAATATACTCTTGTCCGATCTGTCTATCTATCTATCACCACCGTCAGCCAAGATTTTTTTTTTTACGTACGTAAAAATCAAACAACAGTTATGTTGTCAAGATATAAACTGCTCTTCCTCATTCGTATTTCCTGTCCTTAGTTACGTCTTAATCTTCAGCTTTTCGTACTAATTTCCTTACGCCATACAAGTATTACTTTCAATGGTAAAGCGTTTTAACTTGAATTAAAATGGCAATATATTGCCTTTTTATATAGTTTTAACAAGTTACATATATTATATAACAGGAAACTACATTAATTTCGATAGTTTTGAGTTTTTTTTTTCATTATTATACAGGGCAGATTGAAATGCAGTTTTCAGTTCTCTCTTCTCTTGCATACCTTCGATAGAAAAAAATCCAGAGGCATTTGCCTAACATAACGAATTCTAAGAAGTCTCTGGATGTTCGAGAGAAAGAGTGAGGATAATTATCTCTGCATTATGTTCAAATATTTTAAATGTACACAATTATAGAGAGATGCTGAGCAGAGATTTACTACTCAAACGAGAGTGAAAGTTACGAAATCCCAGTCAGCATTATACTTCGATGTTAACGATGTAATTACAGATTGAATTCGATGATCAGGTAAATACAATAAAAAAACGTCAGAGCTAATTCCATTTCAGAAGTATGCAGTTTGCTACACTGGAGTCCAGTAAAGAAACGAATTAAAAGCGAAGCTCGTCAGGATTCACACGTATGCTTAAGAATAGCTGCAATCCTAATTGTAGAGGAAGACATACCAATACAGAATTAAAATGCAATTTACATCAAATTTTTGTATAGTATTTATAAAACTACACGATCATTCCTAGTGAACCTAGTGAACTAAAGGTTTTGCAATAATTACATTAGCAATAAACAGTATTCGTATATCAGTTTTGTGTTAGCAATGAGCTCGATTGCATGTATGATTAATGTTATTAGTCTCACATATAGCATTCACTGTCACACTAATATTCCCATGAATAACTATTTCCGTTAAGAAACCTAATAAGAGTAAAAATCAAAGTAAATTAAAGTGATTTATTTGGCATCTAAAATAATTCCTTGTAGAATTCTTCTAACATCCGTATATAAGAACTTTACTTAATTATCGATTAAACTGATTATCGATATATATATATATATATATATATATATATATATATATATATATATATATATATATATAATATAATATCCTACTTCCATCACTTTTGCTTTTAACTGATAAATCTGAAAATAGAATACAAATGAACAAGGTGTATGAGTGAAATTAATGGGCCTACCACCAACCTGTTTCAGTCAATGCACAGAACTTCAACTTATATTTGAAAATAGTAAGGTAATTCAATACCATTACCGTTGCAGCCGGTTGTGATATCCTAAGTGGAATTAATAGCTGATGCGATTAGTTATACTCATCATCATTTACATGCTGTATACATTTACATGATTAATTACCTCATTTGAATATCAAATATCTGTTCAGAGACTGATACTCTGGCTTTTACCCGATACCAAGAGAAAAACAGTTTTCATTTGTGTGTTTTCATCGTTTGAATATAATAATAATAATAATAATAATAATAATAATAATAATAATAATAATAATAATAATAATAATAATAATATGTTCTATTAAAGAAGATTGCTGCTTCAGCTGCATTGATTTTATAGAAGTTCTTTTGTATTCTTATTACGGATTTTTCAGTGCTATTTAGGTTGGTGAGTAACGCGCCTATTCGATACATATGAAAAGTCAAGATAAAAGAATTTAACGAAGTTCATTTGTATTGGAATGTGGGGTGCAATGTCCGTAGATTTATGCTATTCTAGCCCCACTACACATCCAAATGAATTTTTCGACCATATATTTTCAAGGCTGTGGTATTTTTGAGTAGACTGATGATATTTTCGGTGCTACCGTAATTTATAGTCAGCAGGGGGTATCTGATAGCTGAGTTTTCATTGGCCAGGAGTGCAGTGCTTCTCTGCTATTGGCGGCTGGAAGGAATCTTCAAGCTACTTTTCAGCGTTGAAACTCTCGCTGTTGCAATCTAGCAGACCGTCGAAGCTGGACTGTGACGTCGGCGGGCGTATCGTGACTGCGAGCCGAAGCCGAGTTTTCATTGGCTGGTGGACGCTGTGTGACGTCACGGCGGGCCGAAATTTCATCTGCTGCCGGGCGACTGGTATGATCAGGTATGACTTGGTTGGTGTCTTCTCTCATTCTGGTATTTCCATAGTTTGGTATATTTCTTCGTACGATTGTGGGGAGAAAAAGCACTTCTTGGGTGGTGTTCAGAAAAGGCTTTTCCCATCGAATGAGGAGGGCCTCCACCAGGCGGAGACATCTCTGGTCCGGCGCTCTCCTGATTATCCTTGTGTTTTGGATAATTCCGTTGCGGGAGATGGCTTCATTATGTACGGCTGAAGTATGGTTCCTAATGGCCCCTTCCTGTGCATGACAGGAGATTCTCTTAGGTGCCGGGGCATCCGCGGGCAGGGCATACGAATTGGTATATCACATTAGTCTGCTTCAGAGGGTCTCGCACTGGCTGAGTTGGGTTATATTCCTCATTATCAGGTCCCTAGTTCGGTGGTTCTTATAATAAATTACGAAATCGATGGATTTGTTTTCCTCAGTAGGGAGATATTTTCCATAATGATCTTCTTCATGGCCTTCTCATTCTCACGGTACTGTGAATGCATCATAGCCGTGTAGAAGATCTTCATGTTGTCCTGGGGCTGGGGCTGTGGGGCCTCACTTCTGTTGTACCATCTGTCCAGGGCTGCTCTCACTTCTTTGTTGATGAGTTTGTTGGGATACCCGTTGTTGATGAGCATCTGCGAGACACGATCTAGTTCTAGGTGGGTGCTCTGCCAGGTAGAACAGTGGGAAAGAGCTCTCCTTACGAAAACCCTGACAGTCATACTCTTGAATCTGTCGGGGCACTCGCTGTCACCATTGAGGCACATGCCCAAGTTGGTTTTCTTTGTGTAGACCAAAGTCTGAAGGCCATTTTCGGTCTTACTAGCAAGGACGTCGAGGAAGGGGAGCTGGTCGTTGGTACTGAACTCGACGGTGTAGTTCAGCACACTGCACCTTTGGAACATGCGCCGGACAGCTTCTACCTATTCCTCATCGTCGGCTTGAACGAAGATGTCGTCTATGTATCTTGCATACTTGCGGGGACGTTGTATTTGCCCGAAGACTCTTACCTCCACTGTTCCCATGTAAAAGTTGGCGAATAGAATGCCCAAAGGGGATCCCATCGCTACACCATCCTTCTGGTGGAACATCTGGCCTCTGTGGGTGGAGAAGGGGGCTTTCTTCGTGCAAATCTCGAGGAGGGCCCGCAAGGCAGCTTCAGGGATGTTAAGTGGTGGGGTTGATTGGTCCCTATAGACACGGTCTAAAACCATGTCTATAGTTTCATCAACTTGGACGTTTGTAAACAATGATTCCACGTCCAGCAAGGCGATGATACCTGTTTCTGGGGAGTCACGAATCTCTTCAAGGAATTCTGCTGATGAATGTAGGTTATACCTACTCGGGACGCATGGAGTCAAAATATGGTTCAGACGTTTGGCTAGGGCGTACGTTGGGGCTGGCATTTGGCTTACAATAGGCTGGAGAGGGTTTCCATTTTTGTGAGTTTTTACATTGCACTAAAGGTATTCCAGATTGTGGTCTCCCAAGATAGGTGGGAGATTTACGGTGGAGTTCTTCATCAAGCGCTCGAACTTGGTTTCGTCGGACAAGATTGTGATTTCTTCTTTTGCCCTCAACTCCTTCACTTCCTCCTTCAATTCACAGGATCCCTGTAGGATCCCTGTTCTGTGAGAGCTTTGCAAGAAGAAGGGGTTGAAGGGAGTAAGTCATTCTAATAATGTTGCAATTTTCATATTGCTGTATGGAGTCCAGCAGTAGCTCGATCTCTAACCTCTTTTCATGTGGCTTAGGTTTGGAGATGAAATGTTGATTTAGTCCGAGTCTTAATAAGGCATCTTGATCCAGGGTTGGTTCATAGTTGGTGAGGTTGATGTAACTCTGGGATTGCTGTGGCATACGGAGTTTGCCGCCATTGAGGGAAATCAGCTTATGCATGATAACCTGCATTCACCTTTTCATATCCTTGTCCCGTAGGTGGGCAAGGCAGGTAGCAATGTTCTCAGGGTACTACAAGTCATCTCCAGGAACTGGGGCTTCTTCAGTGCTATCTTCATCTTCTGGGTTGTTGTCATTTCTGATGTTGTCAAAATCGCTGTAAGGACTACCATCTTCACGGCATCCAGGGTGGGCTGCGCCAGAGTCTCCTCCTACTTCGCTCATTGTGAGGTTGCTTGCTGGTGCTGTCCATTGCTTCGTATTATGTCCCATTCTTCTTGTAGGTTCACAGCTTCCTCTCGCAGGGCACGCAGCTTGGTAGTCTTTGCTGTAAGTTGCCACTGTAGGAGGGATGTCCTGAAGCTCCTGGTGCCGTCTTCATTTCTTGTTGACAGGTCATGCAGACGTATATTGGTGGATATGTAATATTCAAATTGCATGATAAAAGTAATGTAGGACATTCCTCAGAAGAAACGCATAAACACTTAATCAGG
>NC_087210.1:23830760-23835760 GCF_015104395.2 Macrobrachium nipponense
CCTGATTAAGTGTTTATGCGTTTCTTCTAAGTAATGTCCTATTCTACTTTTATCATGTAATTTCAGATCTTGGCAAGTTTTCCTAACACGCACTGAGAGATACGAGGGTGTATTCGGCCCGAGAGATTGCGTGTATGTTGCCAGTACGGGTTTACGAGAATTATGTTGGGTGGCTTGAATAATACCATGGTTCATGAGACAGGTAATTGGTTTTTAATGCGTTGGAAGATTTGTAGAATTTTCCTTTGATAAACATGCCATTCTTAACAGGAGCTAGAACAATGTTTTGAATGCACATAGATGGGTATCCAACAATTACAACTGGATTCATATCAATGTGTTGTACAACAATAAAGGTATCGGTAAGCGTGCGCTTACCCACCTTGTACTGAACCTGAGTTACGTCTACAACACTTAGTTATTATTGCATTATTACCGATGCCCGATGGTCGGACTCCGGACTTCTCAATAGGGAAGTTTGAAAACAACAAGCGATGAGTCCGTAAGTCCATTATGGTATGTGGACTACTGGGATCGAAAAACAATGTAAAAGGTTGATATTCTAGATTAGTAATTCACCAGTGCTAATGATAGCATGAATTCTAAAAAAATCTACGGGATCCTGCACTGACCTTTACGATGTGGTCGTGTAAATATTTTATACATATATATATATTATATATATATATATATATATATATATATATATATATAATATATATATATATATATATATATATGTGTGTGTGTGTGTGTGTGTGTGTGTAAATTTATATATATATATATTTATATATATATATATATATATATATATATATATATATATATATATATATATATATATATATATATATATATATAAAATTAATCGTTTAATCAGATATTAAGTAAAGTTCTTATATACAGATGTTAGAAGAATTCTACAAGGAATTATTTTAGATGCGAAATAAATCACTTTAATTTACTTTGATTTTTACTCCTATTAGGTTTCTTAACGGAAATAGTTATTCATGGGAATATTAGTGTGACAGTGAATGCTATATTTGAGACTAATAACATTAATCATACATGCAATCAAGCTAATTGTTAACACAAAACTGATATACGAATACTGTTTATTTCTAATGTAATTATTGCAAAACCTTTAGTTCACTAGGTTCACTAGGAATGATCGTGTAGTTTTATAAATAGTATACAAAAATTTGATGTAAATTGCATTTTAATTCTGTATTGACATGTCTTCTCCTACAATTTGGATTGCAGCTATTCTTGAGCATACGTGTGAATCCTGACGAGCTTCGCTTTTAATTCGTTTCTTTACTGGACTCCAGTGTAGCAAACTGCATAATTCTGAAATGGAATTAGCTCTGACGTTTTGTTATTGTATTTACCTGATCATCGGATTCAATCTGTAATTGCATCGTTAACATCGAAGTATATGCTGACTGGGATTTCGTAAATTTCACTCTCGTTTGAGTAGTAAATCTCTGCTCAGCATCTCTCTATAATTGTGTACATTTAAAATATTTGAACATAATGCAGAGATAATTATCCTCACTCTTTCTCTCGAACATCCAGAGACTTCTTAGAATTCGCTATGTTAGGCAAATGCCTCTGGAATTTTTTTATTATCGAAGGTATGCAAGAGAAGAGAGAACAGAAAACTGCTTTCCAATCTGCCCTGTATAATATTGAAAAAAAAAAAAAAAAACTCAAAACTATCGAAATTAATGTAGTTTCTTGTTATATAATATATGTAACTTGTTAAAACTATATACAAAAAGGCAATATATTGCCATTTTAATTCAAGTTAAAACGCTTTACCATTGAAAGTAATACTTGTATGGCGTAAGGAAATTAGTACGAAAAGCTGAAGATTAAGACGTAACTAATGACAGGAAATACGAATGAGGAAGAGCAGTTTATATCTTGACAACATAACTGTTGTTTGATTTTTACGTACGTAAAAAAAAAAAAAAAAAAATCTTGGCTGACGGTGGTGATAGATAGATAGACAGATCGGACAAGAGTATATTTACTGAAAGAGGTTTAGGATGGTTAATGTTTGAGTTAAATAATTTGAAGATATGAAATGTTGGTGTAGGCAATGCAGAATAAACGTTATAAAAATGGAATTTCGAGGGCAGTTGCTGCATTATATAGAATAAATGTCATTGTATAAAATAATTTCAATTGATGATACCTTATAATAATATTAAGAAGAAGAAGAAGAAGAAGAAGAAGAAGAAGAAGAAGAAGAAGAAGAAGAAAGATTAAATATTATTTTCTGATACCAAATTCCTGTAGGAGACAGAATTTTAATCTTGACTATTGTCTCTGATCTACGTAGTTCATACATACGAACATACATCTTGTGCATATACACCTCTGCACAAATAAAAGCTATTGTTTCCATTTAAAATTTGTTCTTGAAAAAGCCTTTAAACATCTTTGCCCAACTCCGCAACCATGAAATCTGATCCCAATGAAAGTGTAAAGTCCCAACCCCGAGACACTTGTCTGGGTATTCGTTTCCATCTGGTGTCCCCTGATATGAAGCACAGCTTGCAGATAACCGTTGCGAAATGGTTTTGCAAATTATCGTCCTTTCTGCCTTCTGCTGCTCTTCCCATCGCCTCTCTCTCTCTCTCTCCTCTCTCTCTCTCTCTCTCTCTCTCTCTCTCTCTCCTCTTGGTCATAGGTTCCCCTCCCGTACCTAAATAAGGGTAAAGATCTACAAATGTTTGCCAGGATGTAATTTCCCATCGACAACGTTCAGTGTGTTTCTGGTATTCCTCTCTTACATAATTTGTTCAGCGTGTAAATCTCTCTCTCTCTCTCTCTCTCTCTCTCTCTCACCACCACACACACACACACACACTCGTGAATAAATCATTCTCATTTAATAATTTTGCTTTCAAATGCCACTACACATTAATTGTAATTTCATTTCTGGCTGATATTTTGATTAAATTATCTCTCATGGAAACATTCGGATTATGTGACTATTTTCTGTGCATCGGAAATATTTTACTATTAAGCTGATATCGCAATGTACTGGTAAATTTCCTAACAGTTTCCCGTCTTTTCTATTTCACAAGAGAATTCAAGAATAACTGGATGCTGCATCCTCCCACTGGACGGTCATGTCAGGTGAATGTCATTTCTCTGTCCTCCATACCAGCGCTCTCTCTACAACTAAAATGTTCAAAATACGAAAGATTCTTACAGTGCAAGAACAACAAATGTTAGTGTTGATTCTCTTCTTTAAGAAGCTCTTTAAACATTTCATATTTTTATGACAGCATAAATGGTCATTGCTCTCTCTCTCTCTCTCTCTCTCTCTCTCTCTCTCTCTCTCTCTCTTTTTAAGAGTTTAGCGATACTGATTCATAACCATAATGTTTATAGTAGATTCACATCAACCGTGCATTTGATGTCTAGGCCAGTCCCTTACGACGCTCCAAATTGTCTGTTGATAAATCACAGGGCTGGAAACTCTTAGTCTCTCTTGAGAGTTCACTTGGGTAGGATCTATGTTCCACCTCTCCTGAGGGATACGTCTTTCAGGAGAGGTGGAACATACATCCTGCCTAGACGTCAAATGCACGTTTGATGTGAATTTACTATACTAGTACTTGTTTATCAGAGGGCTTCTACAACTTAATTAATTTAACTCCTCTTGTCTGCGTATTTGATCCTTTCTATTTTCGTTGCATTCACCTGTAAACTCCAGCCATTTGAACTTGATTTAGCATAATATAGAGACATTTGTATGGAAATTATTGTACCTTTCACTTTATCTGCTTCGCCTTTTCTTCGACAGTTTTACTTGCATCGTGAAACTTCCGTGTATCATCTAACACGATTTAACCTATTTTTCCTGTTTTGCCTTTTTCTGCTTCCTTGTCCATGTTTTTTTAAAACTATAAGACATACAATCGTCTTTATTGAATATCTATATACTATTCTTTCATTTGATTTATTTCTGCGCTGAGTTACTATTATCTGCAATTTCTTTTCCTCGCTAAAATATCTGGCGCTGTATCCTTCTAGACGTCTTTGTCTCGCAATACCATTGGATTCTATTTTGCTTACACAGTTTTGTTTCATTATTGCTGCAATTTCATTTCATTTTATTTCTTCAGCGTTCTTGGTTTGGTATTACTTCATGCTCATCAATGATCAATTTAAATCGAATTATTTGCGGGCATGCACACCCTGTATAAAAATTTATATTTCACTTTCTTTATTTATATTAAATAACACTAAAAAATAGACGTGACATTTCTGGGAATTTTCTATTGAAGAGATAAACCCAGTTGAGTTATTAAGAGCAGATTATGGTCAAGTTTTTGTATTAAAAGGAAAATTAGTCATTACTCTTCCTTCTAAATAAACGGGATATAGAGGGCCGTTAAAAGAAGCTATTATGGCTATTTTCTCTCTTATCTAATATAATTTACAAGTAGTTGACTTTTCAAATAGGTATGGTTTTTATATGGGAAATATTTTTCTAATTTCTCTGTAAATATGCATGGCTACAAACACTTGCAAAAATTAGTATGTAACTTATTTCTCAAATATTTTGATAACTTGATTTGAAAATGAATTACAGCTATGGAAATCTAATGAACTTCATTTTCCCTTAAATTTTCCGAGTTAATTTTGTTAATTTTTTTTAATTTCTATCTCTTTTCATTGCTTCCTCGTCATTTCTATCGCTGTACCTCCCCCGTCCTTCAATATGGCACTGCCACGGGAAAATGTTATAAGTAAGTTTCAATTTCTCGACGCTGCTTAGTATTTCTTCAGTCATTTACCCTGTTGTAACTTCATCTTAACTGTGGTTACGCCTTCATTCCTCAGCTCATTTGACTAGCCTTGTTTGTATTGCGTGTCAACTGATTGCTTCACTAAAAAATAAGATGAAATATAAATGTAATTAAATTTTATTGTGACGTCTGCAACGTTGAACATGTTTTGAGTCCATTATCGAT
>NC_087210.1:23840760-23853260 GCF_015104395.2 Macrobrachium nipponense
CATCTCTTTCAGTTTACTCAAGTCAAATCTCATCACCATGATTTGCTTTTCCAGTCACCTTTTCCAAGGAGGTTGCTGTTTTGGTTTCTGTTGGGTTGGTTGTGCTGCTACTAATCTTGCTATTATTATTATTATTATTATTATTATTATTATTACGGTAAACGTTGTTTCGGAGCAAGCCAAAACATCGGTAAAGTGCTTCCACATATCAAAACGCTCATAATTGTAGTATAAAAAAACCCCACAAGAATAAAGATGAATGCTAAGTAGAGATGTGAAATGATGAATGAGAATGAGGAGATGCATAAGAAATATATACACATAATCACAAAGTGAAAAACGGCACAGGAAATGATAAGCTTGTGTCCATTATTGTTTTGTAACTCAATAATATCGACAACAATAACATTATCAGGAACACTATTCCATAGTATTGCCTCATGTATCATAAATGCTCTCCAGAATTTGACGGTGTACAATTATGGCGTGACAACTGAGTATGAATACAAAGCCCTCTGCAAAACTAACAACACGATTATTAAAAAAAAAAAAAACTTAAAATGAATCTGCTATTAGCCTTCTGCACAATGAATTTTGTAAATATTAAAAACATACACAAACATTACAGGTAATGGTAGAGAGAGATTCCTTGAAATTATAAAGCAAGAATCTTTTGACAACGGCAAGAATAATAATTAATGTCATTAAAAACAAATTGCTATCACTTTCTGCAATTCTTTCTAGGAGGTAATGACACTGGAGCTTAATGATATCCAGATATGAAAGCAATTATAGAGCAGGAGTTCGCTATCACATACAGTCAGAGTTAATTTGATTGTAATAAGACGATGGTTAAGCTAATAAATGAGTTCTTATTTTTGTGGATTTAGTTGTAGATGGAAAAAATTTAATTTGACATTACTGAACATGGCTAACTGTAACTATAGCTGCATTTGAAAGCCTTTGGAAAACAAGACATGAAAAGCCTAGTCTAACTGAATATACAATATCTTGAAAAGAAAATAGGGGACGTTGACACTCATTTTCCAAATATAATTTTCAATTTTTATAAATGAGGAGGCAGGATTGATACCCCCGGTCATTTATACACACACACACACATATATACATGTATAATATATATATATATATATATATATATATATATATATAATATATATATATATATATATATATATATAATGTATTTATATATAATCGAAAAACTAGATAAATTTTTTTCAATATTCAATCACTGAACCAGGTAGCATTTTCACCCCAGCAAAGTCCCAACTAACATAACGCAACAGCAGTGTAAAATTCATGCTAGATCGTAGGTATGCTGGGATGGTGTCATGCATGCATGCTACATCGCAACGCTGAATTTTGAACGTGCACCTGTGGATTCTGTTCGCTTCCAATAAAAGTGATGACAGGAAGTCAGAGCTGGAACTAATAAAGATTGGTTCATTCACAAGAGGTGTGTGTGTGTGTGTGTGTGTGTGTGTGTGTGTGTGTGTGTGTGTGTGTGTGTGTGGAGCAAGAGAGAGAGAGAGAGAGAGAGAGAGAGAGAGAGAGAGAGAGACAGATGGCGTGGGACATGGCGTGGGTGATGACTGTAACGCTTCACAAAACTGTTGAAATAACACGTGGGATTTGCTTTCGGGAAAGAGTGGAATCGGAAATATATAGCAACACGTTTTTATCGGGAATGTTATATAAAAACATACTTTTATAAGTATTTATCACTTCTTTCGAATATTGTAAGTGCATTAAAGTCTCTCTCTCTCTCCCTCTCTCTTGCTTGGTATTTACTACAGTAGTAGAGCAATAGATATACTCTTAGATTTCCAAAAGGCCTTTGACAAAGTTACACACAAGAAACTAATGACAAAAGTTAGAGTTTTGGGAACTGTAGGAGAAACAGCAGACTGGATCGAAGACTGGCTGACTAATAGAAAACAGAGTCACAATAAACGGTGAAGAATCAGGTTGGGCAGATGTGACAAACGGAGTTCTTCAGGGTTCTGTCCTTGGCCCGCTCTTGCTTTTGATTTATATTTATGACATTGATGTAGGATTAACTAGCAGGATAGCCAAATTTGCAGACGACACCAAACTAGTTGTAAATGCAGCAGAACCAGAGACAGTAGAAAGTTTAAGAAATTATCTAAAGAAAATAGGAGAGTGGTCAAAACAAAAGGATAGCCAATGCCTTTTAACTTGGATATATGTAAAGTGTTACAAATAGAAACAAACAACCCTCATACCAACTACATGCTGCTTGGGAATGACAAATAGTGTAGAACAAGAACAGGACCTTGGAGTCATTATTACCAAGGACTTAAAATCCACAAAACAGTACACAAAAGCTGAAAAGAAGGCACAGAAACTAGTGGGATACAGAAAGAGGCAGTTCAAATACAGAAACAAGGAAACGGTGCTGCAGCTCTACACATAACAGTTAGACCTCATCTTGAATATACAGTACAGTTTTGGTCACCAACACTAAGAAAGGGCATAAATAGATTAGAAGGGGTACAGGCAAGAGCCACAAAGATAATTCCATCCATCAGGCAAGTAGGTTAACAAAGACGACTAGAGATTCTGAACATGTACGACTTAGAAATACGAAGATTGCGAGGGCAACTAAAAGAAACATTCAAAATACTGAAAGGCGTAACAAAAGCAGACAGTAACATATTTACGTTAAACGAAACCCAGACAAGAAATAATGGATGGTAACTAGAATTGAAGAGATACAACTCATCTCATTGTGGGAACTTCTTTACATGCATGATATGTGACACATGGAATAAACTGCCACCAGAAGTTGTAAACAGCAACAGTCTGGAAGAGTTTAAAAGGAAGCTAGATAAAATCATTAGGACACCGTGAATGAACAGTAAAACCTGCTCCTAGAGATAAGTGAGAACACGATCTCTCTTCGGATGGACTAATAAGTCTGTGAGACATCCTAATCCTTGTAACTCTCTGTCTCTCTCTCAAGTTTCTAAACTATCTTAATTAATTTCTCATCTAAATCTATTCTTCTAAAAACCTCTAAGATCTCGGGAAAGAGGAATATGGTCATAAAAAAGATCGGAAGGGAGAGAGATTAGTGTTATACAAATAAAAACGCAATTTGACTTCAGGAAACCTATTTTTTATACGTATGATTTATCAAAAAAGTAAATTAATGCGTGTTTTCTGATATAGATGTGTGGTGTAAGACATTGGACAACAACAATAGAATAAAATAAGTAAAGTGGGAGGAGAATTTTGGTTTGCATGGAGAGCGATGCCACACTAAAAATAATAAGGCAAAATGGTGAAGGGTGCAATAAAAGCTAAATGTAGACTAGGTCTGTTATATAAAATCTGAATAAATACAGTCTGCATTTATTAACTCTTTTTTTTTCCATAACAAGTCCTGTTCATAAGATTTTCTATGACAACTAAAACTTCGTTTATGTGAAAACTAACTAAAGCTACAAATACTTTGGAAGATTTAGTTCGAAAGAGTAAGCAAGGAAGGAGAGCGAAACTCTATATTAGTTAGAAAATCACATCTCTAGTTTTCCCTTAAATTCTTTTCTGTATTGTTTTCTTATCAAACCACTAATGCATAAATAGTATACACATTACACACGTGATCAAGTAAGACAAAAATAATACGGAAACTCATCTTTTTTTCCGAATAACTTTATAAGTAAAATATTATATAAATGAAAGAACCGAGTTCAGAAAAGCAATATCACATTGAACTAGGGACGTCTCCAATAACACTAAATTTAGAACCGTGGAAGATGGAGCTGAATGGTGTAATATGTGGAAGCGGCTTTTATGATGTTGGTAGGGGTTTCTTGAGGTAAAGAAATATACTAAGACTTTTTTCTCAAGAAGTCATCGTTAAAACAGCCATTTAGACATGAATTACGCAATAAATACAACCACGTTTTTACTCTTTGAGGGGAAAGAGCATTGCTGAGATTCTTTGTGCTTCTACAGCTCTCACACCTTCTGAATTATAATGTCTCTTTTTTTTCTAATAGGAATGGATATATGTTGTGAAGATTATGTGAAAAAAAAACAAAGAGCAGAAGCATAAAGGTGCTTATAACAGCGAACATTCACAACACATCTATCGTTAGACCCCCTACCACACGCACCTAAAGAGAGCTTTTTTAAGGTTCTTGGAAAGCTCATCTCAAGTGATAATTTAAATCGCAATTATTGTAAGGAAAATTCCTATTCCTGTATTTCTTCACGTCCATCTGTGAAAGTTGTGCCTAAAAGGAGGTCTATTTATGTTTAAAGTAAAAAAAATTAGGCTTATGGGTAGTGTCTGGGATATTTTGATTGAAGTCTAAAGACAATAACATATTCATAATCCAATACCCGTTGATTTAATCCTAACACTTACATTTTTGCTACCTTGTAGCGGCTTCCCTTTTTTTCATGACCAAGGAATCTAGAGTAAGGTAGATGTTGCCTTGTCCCTGTTAAAAGCTTCACTAAAATAAAGCTCAATTAAGCTTCATGAAGGCTCAAAGTCCTTCATGATACTTTCATTGTACGATTTTGTTCTTTGAGTCAGTTTGCAAAATTTTATAATACGTATTAAGCAAAGAATACTGAAGTTATCTTAAGTTTCATTTTATAAGACCCTGTATAGATATGCTGTCCTGGCAGGGATCTTTAGTACCTACTCTTCTTTGTTTCGTGTCAGTCATTATTTGCATAGAAAATTTGGTAATATGGAAGGACACAACAGTTTCAGAACAATCAAATTAATGTATTTCTTAATTTTATCCAATTAATTATTATTGACTGATGAATGAGAGTAAACAACTATTTATACGGTTTTTTTTCTACATATAACTTATGTGTTACTCTGTATTTATCCCCATCCAGGGATACTCAAGTACCTGCATAATTTTTTTGGTGATTAGAAATACTAATAAATTGAGCTGTAATGTGCTCGTAGATGTATAGGTGTCTGTCTTATTATCATTGTGGCATCAGAACAGGTAATCTGCTTTGATTGAGTGCCTTCAGATGAACTGATTCGTAAATAATATCGGGGTAAAATTGCAAGTTCATTCTGTAGCACCCTGTAATCAAGGATCTCAAAGCAATACATTTCCAATTTCTTGCTTAAATTTGTGGGTAAAAAGAAGTTTATTTATGTGACAGTAAATAAATTAGGCTCACAAACACTCATGGGTAGTGTCTGGGATATTTTTCCTGAAATCAAAAGACAATAAGATATTGATAATCCAATACCCGTTAATTTAATCCTTACACAATACTTTTTTGAAACTCTGTAGCTGCTTCCCGTTTTTTTAAGACCAAGGAATCTAAAGTTAGGTGCATGCTGCCTTGTCCCTGTCAAAGACTTCACTAAAATAAAGGTCAATTAAGCTTCTTGAAGGCTTAAAGTCCTTCATGATACTCTCATAGTACGATTTGTTCTTAGAGTCAGTTTGCAAAACTTTATAAAACGAATTAAGCAAGTGATACTGAAGTTACTTAGATAAGTGTCATTTTGTAATAAGCGGTATAGTAAGTTTCTTTTTGTAATACCCTGTATAGATAAGTTTAATTTTGTATCACACTGTATAGATAAGTTTCATTTTGTAATATATCCTGTACAGATAAGTTTCATTTTGTAATACCCTGTATTGATAAGTTTAATTTTGTAATACCGTGTATAGATATGCTGTCGTATTATTTACATATTAAATTAGGTAACGTGGAGGGACACAAGAGTTTCAGAACAATCAAATTGATTTATAGGCTATTGAATGAGAATAAACAAGCATTTCTAAGGTTTCTTTTCCACATATAACTTCTGTGTCACTCTGTATTTATTCCCAGGAAGGGATACTCAAGTACCTGCATAATTTTTTTTCTGGTGAATGGAAATACTAATAGTAAATTGAGGTGCAATGTGCTCGTAGAAGTATAGGTGTCCCTCGTAATGTTATGATGGCATCAGAACAGGTAATCTGGTAATCTGGTTAACTGGGTGCCTTCAAATGAGCTGATTCATAAATAATATCTGGTATAATCGCAAGTTCATTCTGTAGCACCCTGTTGTCAAGGATCTCAAAGCAATACATTCTCTGTTTCCTGTCACTGAAAGTTGTGGCTAAAAGAAGGTTTATTTATGTTGAAAGTGAAAAAAAAATTAGGCTCACAAACACTCATGAGTAGTGTCTGTGATATTTTGTTTTAAGTCAAAAGACAATGTCATATTGATAATCCAATATCCATTGATTTAATGCTGACAGAATACTATTTTTGTTACCCTGTATCTGTCTCCCGTTTTAAGACCAGGGAATCTAAAGTTGCCTTGTACCTATCAAAGGCTTCACTAAAATAAAAGGTAATGAAGCCTCATGAAGGGTCCAAGTCCTTCATGATAATCTCATAGTAAGACTGAGTTTTTAGAGTCATTTTGCTAAACTTTATATTACGAGTTAAGCAAAGAATACTGAAGTTATATTAAATAGGTTTCAAGGATCTCTTAGTACCTACTCTTGTTTGTTTCGTATCAGTCATTATTTACATATTAAATTGGGTAATATGGAAGGACACAAGAGTTTTAGAACAATCAAATTAATATATTTCTTAATTTTATCCAATTAATTAGGCTGATGAATAAACAACCATTTGTAAGGTTTCTTTTCCACATATAACTTCTGTGTTACTCTGCATTTACCCCGATCCAAGGATATTCTACTACCTGCATAATTTTTTGGTGATTAGTAACACTAGTAATAAGTTGAGCTGTAATGTGCTCGTAGAAGTATAGGTCCGTCATAATGTGATTGTGTCATCAGAACAGGTAATCTGATTTGTTTGGGTGCCTTCAGATGTACTGATTCACAAATAATATCGGGGTACAATTGCAAGTTCATTCTGTAGCACCCTGTCGTCAAAGATCTCGAGGCAATACATTTTCAGTTTCGTGTCCTAAAAGGAGGTTTATTTATGTTGAAAGTAAAAAATTAGGCTCACAAACACTCATGGGTAGTGTCTGATATTTTTCTGGAAGTCAAAAGACAATAACATTGATAATCCAATACCCCTTACTTTAATCCTTACACAATACTTTTCTGTTACCCTGTAGCTGCTTCCCGTTTTTTATGACCAAGGAATCTAAAGTTAGGTACATGTTGCCCTGTCTCTTTCAAAGGCTTCACTAAAATAAAGGTCAATCAAGCTTCTTGAAGGCTCAAAGTCCTGCATGATACTCTCATAGTACGATTTTGTTCTTAGAGTCAGTTTGCAAGGCTTTATATACAAATGAATAAAACAATACTGAAGTTTAAAAAAATAGGAATGGATATAAGTTTAAAAAAATAGGAATGGATATAAGTTTAAAAAAATAGGAATGGATATAAGTTTTAAAAAATAGGAATGGATATAAGTTTTAGAAAATAGGAATGGATATATGTTATAAAAATTATGGGAAAAAAAAGCAAAACCCAACGAGCAGAAGCATTAACGGGCTTATAACAGCGAACATTCACAACACACCTATCGCCAGACCACCTAATACCCGCACCCACAGAGAGGTTTTCCAGGGGTTCGCCGAAAGCTCATCTCAAGTGATTATTTAAATCGCAATTATTGTAAGGAAAATTCCTATTCCTGGATTTCTTCATGCCCATCTGTGTATAGTCGTTTGAGGGAAAGATACGCTATGAGTAGCAGCATGCGAAAGAATTTGTATCTCCCAAGGACAAATTAATTTGGCCATACTGATTGTTAAGGCCGTGAAGATTCTAGCGGATTCGGCCGTAAAATGCCTCATTATTTCGAATCTAACACGAAGAGGATTACGAGCGCTAGTATTTCAGAACATGACGACCGCTCTTCGTCCGTTGAGAGAAACGTATTACTTGGGAATAAGAACACGAAATGTTAGCAGCACCAGTTTAGCTGTTTAAAATCCCCAAATTGTCTTGAGCTGCCATTTACTACACAGAAACACCTTTAATTATGTATTTGTTTTTTTACAGTTTTCACCTCAGAATACTCACGGGTGCTAGAGAAAAGAAATATGTATATATATATATATATATATATATATATATATATATATATATATATATATATATATATATATATATATATATATATATATATATATAATATATATATAATATATATATGTAGAAGAATCATAGGGGCAGCAGAGCCGACCAACTTCCAGGTTGAAGAGGTAAAGGCATGTCTTTTACAGGTATCGTTTATTACACCAACGTTTCACATCACATGATGCATCCTCAAGGCTGGAAATTATATATTATGAATACTAAAACATCACTCACTCATATATATATATATATATATATATATATATATATATATATATATATATATATATATATATATATATCATACACACACGTGTATATGTATTATATTATATGGATATAGTATATATATATACACGTTTATATACGCCGATAAAAATATGTAAAGGCCACAAAAACAAATTTATCCTAGTCTGCTTCAGGCCAAATCACTAGTGTAAATGGAAACGATGTAATTGAAGTTAGTATTATGAGATATGCAGAATAAGGAATAACGACTCTAGCGAGAATATAAGTGGCAATCTACTTTTTAATCTTGTTTTGAATTGAATCAAGAAGCCTATTCAATTTAGCCATCATTACCTCGCACTTAGGCCAAATATGGTAGGAAAATTCCGTCAAGTTACCTCTTCCCTGTAATCAGTTTTGTTTGGGGCCTCCAGGTAGATCCGTATCATTAGGTTTACTTCTGGAGTAGATTCTGTATCTTCTTGTTAAACAAACAGCCGATACCGATTGGTTGTGCTCCATAAATCCTGACACAATGGATCCCATTTCCCTGTCATGCTTTTCTTTAGAATTTTTGCACTATAATTGGTAACCATTTAGTAAACCTTCTCTTTTGTATAACCATTAACAAAACACGCTAATTGGGACAGTGTTTTCCTTATAAAATATAATTCACTTGAAGACAGATTGAAACAAAATACTATAACTAGGTTTAAGCATTGACATATATATATTTTAGAACACTATCGGAGCATTCATAGCGTGGTATCAGGCCAATTTTGAGAATGATGACCGTTTTTTTTTTTTTTTATAATGCCAACGCAATAACATTCACGCTTTACTTCTTCATCTACTTAGATATGAATTTATAGAGTAGCGGATGAGTTTGGATTTCGTGATACTCAGTAAAGTAAATGAGTTGGTTTATGCTTAATTTTCCATTTATTCCGTACCACATTTCTGTTCGCCAATGTTAGTTTTCACCAGTTCCTGTTTTGATTTTTGGAATATCATTCCGGCTCTCACCTTAGGCTCAAATATATTCATGAAACAAGGAAAGACACCGTACCTTAAGTGATGATAAAATTAACGGTAAATGACCCAACAACAGAAACCTATAGAGTGAAACATGTGAATGGCCAAACAAATATCAAAAGTAACTCAAGAAATTTCAGTAACGGTGTTACATGTGATGACGAAAAATTTAATATATGTTTTTCAATGGCACGAATACATATATCACACGAACAAATATCATTAAAATACTGAACTGAACTATGACCTTTTTTTTAATCTAAAGATCAATTATTTATGTTTCTTAAACAGATACGAAAGTTAAGTCTTAAAATTCGATATGCAATTATTTTATGCTTTACTGTAGTCGGAATAGTGATAGTGTAGTTTGTATTAGTTAAATTATGTTACATTCAGCATGCAGTAATAATTGTACAACTAATACTGTGATACGATAATTACCTATGATGATATTCATCGTTCTAACTGACATCTATCAATAAAATGTGCGCCTGACTGGTAAAGCAACAACTGAATCACTTTTCAAATATAACTACAGTAAGTTTCAGGTATTTAACGTAACGGGGGTCAGAATATAGAATTTAGGCCAAAGGCCAACCGCTGGAGTTTATCATCTCATTTAAAGCTGAAAGGGAAATCGATAGTACGAAGGCCTTAAGGTGCAACAGACAGGAGGAAAACCTGGCAGTTGCACTAGGAAATAAGTTTTACAGAGGGTGGAAAGACAGATGGAAGAAAAAGTATACGTCCATAATTAAAAATCAAAATTTCCCTAATCTGGTACTTAACCCACAACTGCCGGCATAGGACTGACATACCCACAAAGTAACTCATACTTGAGACTGCTTTGTTTACTTTATTCCATGATTATGGTACACCACATTCACCATGCAATGCTCTTGCCAAACTTAGTTTTGCTTACGCGTCGCAGCAAGACTAGACCATCAGGTCATGTGAAGTCACCGGATTTCTACAGACTTCTATTTTAGAAAACGAACGATAATGTTATGTATGATAAAAACACTGTCAAATAAAGCTTGCTTACAGACTTTGTAGGCGTAAAAGAATACGAGGTCGTAGTGGTAAAAGTAAAATTGTGTGTTTAGTGTAAGTGACTTTCACGATATCTAAACAGTCATGGCTGCATAAGTAATTCTCGCCATAAATGAAAAATATGTATTATCCATTTCTTTTTCAATGTGGAAGCACAGCAATGTATCCAAAATCAATAGCACACCAGGAATGTGGCAGTGGGAATTATGGTAAAGGAATAAAAGTATCAAATAGAAAATTTCAAATTATGACAAAGGATTTTCATTTCTCGAAACTGAAGGGAGATTCAGTGTGAAGTATACTCATTACAACTATCAAGGAATGTTTTACTGTGTAGTTCTTTGCAAGCGACAAAATGTTCATTTTGCAATAATGTATACTTATTATATACTTAACAAAAGCGGAATCACCTTCAAATGGGGGTAAAAGTAACAAATGACTGCAGAACTTGGAAGGAGGCGTGGCAAGGTTTCGTTCGCCTTCCTCTTGTTAGAGAGCAAATTAATAATTCTGTTTAACAGTGAAAGAAAAATAAAACATCGATAACCTTTACATGCTCCTCAGGCTAATTATCGATAAGTCATAGAATGAAAATAATGATCCTGATTTCGCTGCTGATTTAGGTACTACGCAGTACTAACACCACGACTCTAAATGAATAGCCATAAAAAAGATGCTGGTTCTGGCCGTCGTGTAAATAATTGGTTCTGATATTTTTGTGTGTCAATTCCCAAATAAGCTACAAGCCTTGGGCCTTTTTGTGGGGTAATATATATCAATATATATAAAGACATCTATGACATAAGGTCAACCAAGAGACCTCAAATTAATCTAGCTTACACTTCATTGCATTTACATGACAGAAACATGATGAAAATATGAAATAAAACTGTTTCCAATCAGTGAATTAGGAAAATATGTCAACTTTCCAGGCTTGACAGATCATGGAAGATACACAATTTTACGTTTTCTTATACCCATACAGGCTTGCTGTACCGATACAGGCAAGGAGCCAAAATGGGTTACAAGGTAAAATGTTTGTGAGGTGCGTTCATATCCTATAAAAAAAAAAACTATTTCAGGTGAGAATTTGATTTATTAAAATTTTGTTACACAGTTAAACACTGGGGTACTTTTAACCCCTCAGTGCTTGAAACAAGTAAAAAAAAAAAAAAAAAAAAAAAAAAACAAAAAAAAAAAAAAAAAAAAAAAAAGCAGCAGGTAGGGGCCGATGGGACGCTGCAAACGAATACATATATCACACGAACAAATATCATTAAAATACTGACTGAACTATGACCTTTTTTTTAATCTAAAGATCAATTATTTATGTTTCTTAAACAGATACGAAAGTTAAGTCTTAAAATTCGATATGCAATTATTTTATGTTTTACTGTAGTCGGAATAGTGATAGTGTAGTTTGTATTAGTTAAATTATGTTACATTCAGCATGCAGTAATAATTGTACAACTAATACTGTGATACGATAATTACCTATGATGATATTCATCGTTCTAACTGACATCTATCAATAAAATGTGCGCCTGACTGGTAAAGCAACAACTGAATCACTTTTCAAATATAACTACAGTAAGGTTCAGGTATTTAACGTAACGGGGGTCAGAATATAGAATTTAGGCCAAAGGCCAACCGCTGGAGTTTATCATCTCATTTAAAGCTGAAAGGGAAATCGATAGTACGAAGGCCTTAAGGTGCAACAGACAGGAGGAAAACCTGGCAGTTGCACTAGGAAATAAGTTTTACAGAGGGTGGAAAGACAGATGGAAGAAAAAGTATACGTCCATAATTAAAAATCAAAATTTCCCTAATCTGGTACTTAACCCACAACTGCCGGCATAGGACTGACATACCACAAAGTAACTCATACTTGAGACTGCTTTGTTTACTTTATTCCATGATTATGGTACACCACATTCACCATGCAATGCTCTTGCCAAACTTAGTTTTGCTTACGCGTCGCAGCAAGACTAGACCATCAGGTCATGTGAAGTCACCGGATTTCTACAGACTTCTATTTTAGAAAACGAACGATAATGTTATGTATGATAA
>NC_087210.1:23858260-23860760 GCF_015104395.2 Macrobrachium nipponense
TGGAGATCTGAACGACTTATTAATTTGGACATCTCAACCAATTCAATTTCGTGAAACTATTTCTTTTTTTAATCTACGAGGTGAGGTGAAGCCTCTGTTTCTCCGATTTCTTAATAGCAGTATATTCAATCAAAAACGAAGAACTCCAAACACGTGAAGGCATGGTTCACCGGCAACAGTGCAAGAGGAAAAAGCATCTACTAAAATACCAGCCCGCACATAACTGTCTCCTGTAACAAATATGTCCCGTGGGCACAGTATCGAGCATAATCTCTGTTCACTGAATTGCTTAGTCACTAAACATGAATTTATTGCGCTCCCAAATGCTTATGCTGCACAAACCACTGAGAATACGAGTCTGGTTATCACCGTGCAGTTAATGAACTTAATTACTTTCATACGGATGAAAATGATGGATTATGAAAATGCAGCGGAACAAAAGTAATGATATGTACGAAATAAGCTTTTAGGTGCTATTCTTTACCTTACGATGGCTAGATTTATACATAAACGACCTTAGGCATCTTTGCATCCGGTGCTTGGGCTAATAAAGATACTTTTGACACCATCAGTTAACGGGAAGTACAATGGTGAGGCCGTATGAGGGTTTATGGCAATTTTAGGAGAAACTGAATGACCCTCTCCGAGTCGAGAATGGAGCCATTTCGCTCTGAAGAAAAGATCTGCCATTCTTTGAGATACATAAGTGACAACATAACTTTTGACAGTAGCACATTATTCTCCCTTTCGACCACAAAATACCGTCATAACACTCTCGGTAGAGACACTTATTTTATCTAGAGGGGTAATGATACTTTTAGAGGTGTTGCTCCATTCTAAGAGCTTGCACAGCCAGGTAAAATATAACACTATGAATTTTAAATCTTTTAGAATTGTATTATAGCTAAACTTATTTTTTAGGTCTGTTTAAATACTACACGACATACAAGTTGTCATACTGTGCTTGACATAAAAAATGAAAATAATAAAAAAAAATAGTCTCGTACCATTGCAAAATTAATGCTCTGTTCAGCGAAGATAAGAATCAAAATTTTGTTCAAGATTTCAAACTAATAATAATAATAATAATAATAATAATAATAATAATAATAATAATAAAGTACTACAGAAGATGGATGCCGGGTACCAACTCAAGAAAAGAGGCAACAGAATCAACCATCTGATGTTCATGGACGACATCAAGCTGCATGGTAAGAGCATCAAGGAAATAGATACCCTAATCCAGACAGTAAGGATTGTATCTGGGGACATCAGGATGGAGTTTGGAATAGAAAAATGCGCCTTAGTCAACATACAAAAAGGCAAAGTAACGAGAACTGAAGGGATAAAGCTACCAGATGGGAGCAACATCAAACACATAGATGAGACAGGATACAAATACCTGGGAATAATGGAAGGAGGGGATATAAAACACCAAGAGATGAAGGACACGATCAGGAAAGAATACATGCTGAGACTCAAGGCGACACTCAAGTCAAAACTCAACGCCGGAAATATGATAAAAGCCATAAACACATGGGCAGTGCCAGTAATCAGATACAGTGCAGGAATAGTGGAATGGACGAAGGCAGAACTCCGCAGCATAGATCAGAAAACCAGGAAACATATGACAATACACAAAGCACTACACCCAAGAGCAAATACGGACAGACTATACATAACACGAAAGGAAGGAGGGAGAGGACTACTAGTATAGAGGACTGCGTCAACACCGAGAACAGAGCACTGGGGCAATATCTGAAAACCAGTGAAGACGAGTGGCTAAAGAGTGCATGGGAAGAAGGACTAATAAAAGTAGACGAAGACCCAGAAATATACAGAGACAGGAGAATGACAGACAGAACAGAGGACTGGCACAACAAACCAATGCACGGACAATACATGAGACAGACTAAAGAACTAGCCAGCGATGACACATGGCAATGGCTACAGAGGGGAGAGCTAAAGAAGGAAACTGAAGGAATGATAACAGCGGCACAAGATCAGGCCCTAAGAACCAGATATGTTCAAAGAACGATAGATGGAAATAACATCTATCCCATATGTAGGAAGTGCAATACGAAAAATGAAACCATAAACCACATAGCAAGCGAATGCCCTGCACTTGCACAGAACCAGTACAAAAAGAGGCATGATTCAGTGGCAAAAGCCCTCCACTGGAGCCTGTGCAAGAAACATCAGCTACCTTGCAGTGATAAGTGGTACGAGCACCAACCTGAGGGAGTGATAGAAAATGATCACGCAAAAGATCCTCTGGGACTATGGTATCAGGACGGATAGGGTGATACGTGCAAAAACAGACCAGACGTGACGTTGATTGACAAAGTCAAGAAGAAAGTATCACTCATTGATGTCGCAATACCATGGGACACCAGAGTTGAAGAGAAAAGAGAGGGAAAAATGGATAAGTATCAAGATCTGAAAATAGAAATAAGAAGGATATGGGATATGCCAGTGGAAATCGTACCCATAATCATAG